>NC_053494.1:55374511-55674511 GCF_905171775.1 Rana temporaria | reverse complement strand
GGCCCCACAGCAGCCACATGTGTCAGACAATGGGCCAGCTGGTGACAACGTGGAGGGAGGATTCAGCCTTCTGAGTCCTATTGCACTTACAGTGATGCAGGGCTGCCCAAACTAACTATGGAGCTGAGTGCACGAAAGCAGCGGTGGTTGCCGTGCGCGATGGCGCACTTGTCTATCTTATCCTGAAGAAGCCGATCCTATTGATGAGTGAAATGTGTTGGCATGACATCACATCACCACTTTGTGTTCTGTTCATTTAATATTTGCTCAGTAAAGGCTTGTCATTTATACTGTTTTGCCCTGTACACACGGCCGGGATTCCCGATGGGTCATGGTCCGTTGGAAATCCCGAAGGGAAAGATCGAGAACCTGCTCTCCCATACACACAAGCAGATTTTTCAACGGGAAAACTCAGGTGAGAGCTTTTGGCTGGGAATCCCGGCCGTGTGTATGCTTCATCTGAGTTTTTCCGAGGGGAAAACTGCTAAAAACTTCCGGTTTTCTCATACACACGGCCGGGTTTTCCGGCGGGAAAAAAAGAGCAGGTTCCCTTTTTTGTCCTTTTTTTTTGGCCAGTTTTCCCATCGGAAAAACTGCGAGGAGCATACACACGACTAGGGATTCCCGGCCAAAAGCTCTCCTCACAGTTTTCCCGTCGGGAAACCCGGACGTGTGTATGGGGCTTTTGGTTCTATTTGTAACAGTCCGTCTGGGTTCCTTCAGCCTATCTTCCTTACACTGGTTTGTTGAGTTAGATGGCTCACACCGATCATTTTTGTGAGTCAGTGGACATGTGCTTACGGTAAGCACTGCAATTTTCTTACTGTTATGTGACTATATTCAGTGAGGTCCCTTGTTTTTTTTATAGTTTTTGCTTGGTACATGGGTCAGACAGAGAAGTGCATTTGAAACCATATGGATAATTGTTGAAAATGGAGGTTGACGCTATGGATAATAGATTTTAACTTAAGTATATTTTGAGCACGATTACTGATTTAAATTATCAGCAAAGCAGATGAACTTGCATCAATTTACTATTAAGAACAGTAGGATGGTACTTCTAATGACAGAACACCTTCGCAGACCTGAACACAATCATGAGGATCTGAGGATAACAGCTTTGATAGGGAACTTTAGGATACAAAAGGAGTGGAAAGAATGGGAATATTAATTCATATGGAAATGTAACACATTGTATACTGTACTAAACAGAGCTTTCTTGTGCCACTGTGGCCATAACTAAGCTTCCATCTTTCTAAGGCCCCATGCACACGAGAAGCAAATGCAAACACATGTAAACTCAAGTTTTCAAAGGCAAAAAACGGTGTTTAAAACGCCAGTTTTTGCTGCGAATTTCACAGCGTTTTGCCACGTTTAGCTGCGTTTTACCGCGTTTGCGGCTATCAGCGTTCATAACAAAGACATTGTAGACCCTCTCAAAGCTTTGAAACGCAAAAACGTTTGCGTCTGAACCCAAAATTTTGCGTCTGAAAAAACGAGCCTAAACCCAACTGCTTTAAAACGCAAAAAAATGTGAATGTGTGCATGGACACATAGGATAACATTAAATGTGTTCAGGGGCAGTTGAAAAAAATGCCCAAATGCCTCTGAACTCGAGTTTACCAGCGTCTCGTGTGCATGGGGCCTTAAGCTCATAATTCTGTTCCTTGGCAGATTACATATAAAGGAACTAAATGCCCTGATCAAACTGTGTTAATTTCACATAACTGCTTTATTGCCTGGACTCACTTACAAAGAAATAACTTGCATGTTCTGCTGATCTGTATTTACGTCTCCTTATCTAGTCTTCCTAAATTGCTGTGGTTAATTAGCTTGAGTTCTTAAATGTCCTCTATATTTGTGTAAATATAAGTATGTGGTGTTTCTGTTATTTCTGTAACTCTATGCCTGAGCTGAGAATTCCCTGAAGCTTGCATTACTAAATAATGTACTTTTCTTTCTATGTTAATGTAGGCTAATGCTGAGAAGAGATTATTATGTTTCAAGTTTTGGAATGAACACACCAAAATAAATTGGATTCACTTGTATAATCTGGTAGATGCTCATGTACTTGCGGCAGAAGCACTGACAGCGAGCAAAGGGTATATTGCTGTGAGTTGAAAATCCATGTATATTACCTTTGGAACACAAACATATACAATGTATATTTTGGCACTAGAAATAGGGATTGATAACATTGTAATAATTTGGGGATCAAATAATATAGGCTAGCCCTGCATAGCCCACCAGTGTGAATAAGAACACCACTATAAGAGCTCAGAATGAATTTCCTGCCAGTTATACAGTAATTACACCATCTTTGTGAAATATATTGCCATTTGTATATTGAACTTTCAGAATGCCTTACCAAATACAGACAAACAGATGGTTTTGCCATCAACACACTTTCTTATGAGGCCCCGTACACACGACCGAGTTTCTCGGCAGAATTCAGCCAGAAACTCGATTGGAGCCGTATTGTGCAGAGAAACCCGGTCGTGTGTACACTTTTGACCGAGGAAACCGACGAGGAACTTGTCGAGCCAAATAGAGAACATGTTCTCTATTTCCTCGTTAGTCAATGAGGAAACTTGGCTCGCCGAGATCCTCGGCGGCTTCACAAGGAACTCGACGAGCAAAACGATGTGTTTTGCTCGTTGAGTTTCTCGGACATGTGTACGGGGCCTGAGAGTTGCAATGCCTACTCACTGCACTGTATGCATAGGCTATTCATGGCATTTATGTGGGGGTACTATATAGTTTGCATGAAATAGCTGAGAGCACTGACAACATTTTGAGAGTTCAGTTCTGTCCAAAGGAAGTTACAAATATACTAAGGCCGTGTACAGACGATCGGACATTCTGACAACAAAACCGTGGATTTTTTTCCGACGGATGTTGGCTCAAACTTGTCTTGCATACACACGGTCGCACAAATGTTGTCGGAAATTCCGATCGCCAAGAACACGTACGACGGCACTATAAAAGGGAAGTTCAATACCAAGTGCACCACCCTTTGGGCTCCTTCTGCTAATGATCGTATTATCGTATTAGTAGAAGTTTGGTGAGAGACGATTCGCGCTTTTCAGCCTTGTGCTTTTAAGTCAGTTACTGCTCCGTTAGAAGGGCAGTTCGTTAGCACATTCGTCACTCTGCAAAATCATTCTCTATCTCCATTATGAACACTAGTTTTACCAGACCGAGCGCTTCCGTCTCATACTTGATTCAGAGCATGCGTGGAATATTGTGTACACACGCTCGTAATTTACGAGAACGGATTTTGTTGTCGGAAAATTTGAGATCCAGCTCTCAAATTTTTGTTGTCGAAAATTCCGACAGCAAATGTCCGATGGAGCCTACACACGGTCGGAATTTCCGACAACAAGCTCCCATCGAACATTGTGTACGTGGCATAACAGTACCAACAGATATGTTTTGTACTTGTAGAAAATGTATTTGGCCTTAAAAAAAGACACATGCTGCCATCAAGTTTATGAACTTGTTAGCTGCAATATATTACATTTTTGTCCTTGGATTTGGATATTCCTTGTCATCCCCTGATGTGATTTTACTTCATTTTATTGAATAACCACATAACCTTTATTACTATGTTTCAGAGTGGAAAGGCATATTTTATCCATGACGGGGAACATGTCAGCTTTCACAAGTGGTTTCATCCAATGGTATGTGTAATAAATGGCAAAATCACTAATCTAGCTTAGGGCTTTGATAGGCCTTTGGAAATGGAAGAATTACAATTAGCGATCAATTATATGAAACCTGGCAAAAGCATAGATCCAGGTGGCTTCCCTATATTATATTATAAATCATTGGATCATCAATTAGCACCTCGCCTTTAAAATATATTTATTGCCCTGTATAAATCCCCGCCATCATCACACTTCATAGAGGCATATATCACAGTCTTACCAAAACCAGGTAAAGCTGCCACGGCTCTAATTACAGAAAATCTCATTACATAAAGAGGAGCTCCAGCCTCTTAAGTGAAAATTAGAAGTCAGCAGCTACAAAAATTGTAGCTAAACTTTGTACCGAAACTCCCCCTTTTGGGTGGAGCGGCGCTTTAATGCTGATATCAAAATATACGCAGACATCTTAGCAAATAGTCTTCTACCCTTGCTGTCATTCTTGATTTTGTATGTTCAAGTTGCCAGGGATTGGAATTGAAATGTACGTGAGGCCCAAAAGGACTGGATAGGCAAAGAGAAAGCAGTAACACCACAAACACTAGCCTCAGCCCCATGAGTGGCACTTAAACATTGACAAACTAATTCTAACCCATCCACTTACAGTAACCACACTAAAACAGATTTCAAGCAGCATGCAAATCTCCATCAGTGTCATCCCAACCAGCCTTCTTACTCCCCTTCATCGAAATCTGGATTTTGAACCTGGAATGTCGCCACATTTTCTCAAAGGCCAATGGCCCTGCTGTAAGCTTAACCACTTAAGACCCGGACCAATATGCAGGTAAAGGACCTGGCCAGTTTTTGCGATTCGGCACTGCATCGCTTTAACTGACAATTGCGCGGTCGTGCGATGTGGCTCCCAAACAAAATTGGCGTCCTTTTTTTCCCACAAATAGAGCTTTCTTTTGGTGGTATTTGATCACCTCTGTGGTTTTTATTTTTTGCGCTATAAACAGTTTAGGCCGATACGTATTCTTCTACATATTTTTGGTAAAAAAAAATCGCAAAAAGGGTTTAACGATTGGTTTGCGCAAAATTTGTAGCGTTTACAAAATAGGGGATAGTTTTGTGGCATTTCTATTAATAATTTTTTTTTTACCACTAACAGCGGCGATCAGCGATTTTTTATGTGACTGCGACATTATGGTGGACACATTTTTGGGACCATTGTTATTTTCGAAAAAATATAAAAAAATGATTTTTTTACTGTGAAAATGACAGTGCAGTTTAGGAGTTAACCACTAGGGGGCGCTGTAGGGGTTATGTGTGACCTCAGGGAACAGACGATCAGTGACATTGCCACTGTGAAGAAGGGGCCCGCGACCCACGGCTGTGCACTTAAAGAGGACGTACAGGAACGTGCCTGTGCCCAGCTGTGCCATTCTGCCGACGTAAATGTGTAGGAGGCGGTCCTTAAGTGGTTAAAATGTTTTCAAGTATAGCAAAAGAAACAAAAACAGATCCAATCCCCTGGTGGTCATATTTGCAAATTAGCCATTTTCTAACCCATCCAACCAACCGCAAACATTTTGCATTGAGATTCAAGACCCTGGAAACATTATGTTCCAAGAGACTCCCCAGAGACACTGGATTTCAACTCTATACACCAGTATGCTCTCTTCTTTAACTCCAAATACGGGCTTGGCATGCAAAGGCTGGAAGAGGGACCCAAGATACACACATGTAATCCATAATCCATCATAACTACTCCTCACGAACCCCTAAAAAACAAGGACTGATGGGACCAGTACATGTACTGAAGAGGTCATAATCTTCTCCTATATGCAAACATTGGCCCAGATCTACGAAGAACTTACGGCGGCGTATCTATTGATACGCCGCGTAAGTTCTACGATGCGCCGGCGTATCTTTGTTTTGTATTCACAAAACAAGATACGTCTGAATGTGGGCTAGATCCGACTGACGTACATCTTAGTACGCCGTCGGATCTTAGGTGCATATTTACGCTGGCCGCTAGGTGGCTCTTCCGTTGATTTCCACGTAGAGTATGCAAATTAGCTAGATACGCCGATTCTCAGAACGTACGTCCGCCCGGCGCATTTTTTTACGTCGTTTGCATAAGGCTTTTTCCGGCGTATAGTTACCCCTGCTCTATGAGGCGTACGCAATGTTAAGTATGGACGTCGGGCCAGCGTAGAATTTTCCGTCGTTTGCGTAAAACGTTCGTGAATAGGGCTTTGCGTAAATTACGTTCACGTCTAAAGCATTGACTATTTGCGACGTGATTTCGAGCATGCGCACTGGAATACCCCCACGGACGGCGCATGCGCCGTTAAAAAAAACGTAATTTACGTGGGGTCAAGATGAATTAACATAAAACACGCCCACATCTTAGTCATTTGAATTTCGTGCCCTTACGCTGACACAATTACACTACGCCGCCGTAACTTACGGCGCAAATTCTTTGTGGATAAGGAACCTCCGCTCTAAGTTACGGCGGCGTAGTGTATCTGAGATACGCTACGCCGGCCTATATATGCGCCGAGGTACATGGATCTGGCCCATAGTATTGACATATGTGTGGGTACAAACTGGGTGAGTTTAATATAAACACAGATGGAATTTTCTTCAATTTGCTCAACTTTTTTATGATATCCATGCACTAAACAAAACTCATAAGTAGTTAGAAACGTAGGAATTGTGTATAGCAAAAATGTTTGTTTACTGCCTGTATATCACACCAAAAAAAGCCCCGTACTATTTTGCACTGTCAAAAACTGGACCGTACGGCATATATTGATAGTTAATAAAAATTATTAAAAAATAAAAAAGTGGCAAAATAGCATAATTTCAGTTAAAGGAAACACGTTTAATCATACATTATAATAATGCATGTAGTAAATGCATAAATACTTTTAAATAAATGCATTTAAATATATGTGAGGATACTTTTGGTTGGCATTATAATTGCTCTCATTATCATCATAGAAGAGATAAACCATTGAGGTCCCGGTAGAGCTGCCACAGTACATACATTTGTTTGGTTTCATTGGCTTTTTTATTTTTGACCACAAAAATGCTTGAAAAACTCTTTAGTTAACATCAATATGTTGTCTCTAGTTAGAGAAAAAAACGCTGAGCACCTCCACAACTTTGTATTACCATTTTTCTAGAGGGATAAAAAGTTATAACTTGGAGACACTTTTCCTTTGAAGCCCTTGGGCCTTGATCTTCCTAAAATCAATATTTTAGCTTTGGGTGCATAATAAAGAATTTAATAATTGTGCAACCTTACAGATCAGGTGTTATAGCAACACTAATCATGTTTTTCAACTATAGACTTCCCCGTCTCTTTAAAACAACCTGTGCTTTGCCTAAGCAATAGGCTTGTTATATTAGCCCCTCCTCAGCATCTTTTCTGTATATGGGACTGTATGCAGAATGTTTTACCTGAAATAACGACTTCAGAGGCAGGAGGTGGAGTAAACTTGGCCGCAGGCCTTTATTACTGGTATTATTTGTTTAAATTGACCATATTTATTGAACAATTAACCAACTCAATATATACACCATATAACACATCACTTATTTACTTAACCACCACCATTCATCAACCCAGTCACTACGACTCAGGTTGGATCCACTTTATTATTAACTAACCCCTCTTGTTCATTACAAACCAAGAGAGAAAACCAGTAATAATTAGGCCGCGACAAGGGGGGGGGGAGGGAGTTCACAGGTAGGGATCACCTTGCGTTCTGGCTGCTGCAGCCTGTTGCCCTGGCTTAAATAACCTTCTACCCTTCCAGAAGGTTCCCCTGGGACATGTGACCCGCTCCTAACTATCCATTGGGCCCTGGCTAATCCACCTGGGATTTTACCTTTCAGGTGTGCAGGGGAGGGGCCACCCTCCCCGCCCACCAAGGCCAAATTACCTATTAACCCCAGGTGTGGGGGAAGAGGGAGACATAATCTTTCCCTCTGCAACATCCCCATGTGCTCAGGGAGCTTAAAGCAGCTCCCTTCACATTCATGGGACTGTATGCAGAATGTTTTACCTGAAATAACGACTTCAGAGGCAGGAGGTGGAGTAAACTTGGCCGCAGGCCTTTATTACTGGTATTATTTGTTTAAATTGACCATATTTATTGAACAATTAACCAACTCAATATATACACCATATAACACATCACTTATTTACTTAACCACCACCATTCATCAACCCAGTCACTACGACTCAGGTTGGATCCACTTTATTATTAACTAACCCCACTAGCCGGGATTGTTTTCAATCTGGCCTCCTAAACAAGACCGGCCCAACCACCCCGCCTCGCGGCCAACTCCACCATATTCTGAAGGTTATTGTTGAAAATGTCGAGCCCAATTTCAGAAAGATGAACCCCATCCGATCTAAAAAGTCCCGCAATTCCCCCTTCTAGATCTATGTGCCTAAAGGACAAACCCCCAATAGTGGGCATGAACTTTGCTATTGCCTTGTTCAACCTTTTCCTGACCCTCTGTTACGGAACCATGAACCAGACGTACAACAAGAGATAAGTGAAAATAAGAAGGCTTTATTGAAAATCAAGCTGTAAAGCAAAAGTCCAAACGGATGGTGAAACCGAAGCAGAGTCTGCTAAGCCAGAGGTCAGGAACCAGAAGGGTAGTCAGACGAAGCCAGGATCAGGAACCAGCAGGGAAGTCAGACGAAGCCAGGATCAGACACCAGCAGGGAAGTCAGACAAAGCCAGGATCGGAACCAGAAGCAGCAGCAGTCTTAGAAGCATGTGAACACAGGGGGACCAAGCAAGGAACTGAAGCCACAGACCTCCTATATATATGAGCCAGGCATCCAGCTCCTCCCAGTGGGAAGGAGGAGCCGCAGGGTGGGAGGCTACAAGAGACCCAGAAACCAAGATGGCCGTCAGCACATGTCAAACGAAGGAGACAGGAGAGAGGTAAGACCATGACAGTACCTCCCCCTCAAGGGCCTCTCCTCCGCGGTGCAAAAAACGGTTTCTGAGGGAAGCGTGCGTGGAAGGCTCGGAGCAAGGCAGGAGCATGGACATCTGCGGAGGGAACCCAGGAACGCTCCTCTGGACCATAACCACGCCAGTGGACCAAAAACTGCACCCGACCGCGGACCAGGCGTGAGTCCAGGATATTGCTCACCTCATACTCCTCATGATTGCCCACTTGGACCGGACGAGGCCGAGGAACCGAGGAAGTGAAGCGATTGCACACCAGTGGCTTCAACAGGGAGACATGAAACACGTTGGAGATCCGCATGCCAGGAGGAAGCGCAAGGGCATAGGCTACCGGGTTTACCCTGCGAAGCACTCGGAAGGGACCAACAAAGCAAGGAGCCAGCTTGGGAGTGGGCACTCGAAGGTTGAGGTTGCGAGTGGACAACCATACACGGTCTCCGACCTGGTAGGAAGGAGCAGGCGCTCGTCTGCGATCAGCCTGGAGTTTCTGGCGCTGCGCAGAGACCTCAAGGGACTTCTGGATCTGTACCCAAGAGGCACGTAGGACGGAAAGGTGATCCTCCACAGCCGGAATATCCTGGGGAGAGAATGCCTCCGGTAACACGGCAGGTTGGAACCCATAATTGGCCATGAAGGGAGACGTCCCAGAGGAAGAGTTCACCGCCGTGTTCCTGGCAAACTCAGCCCAAGGCAGGAGGTCAACCCAATTGTCCTGGTGATCGGAGACATAGCAACGAAGGAATTGCTCCAAAGCCTGATTGGATCGTTCTGCGGCCCCATTGGACTGAGGGTGGTAGGCCGAGGAGAAGGAGAGATGAATCCCCAACTGGGAGCAAAAGGCGCGCCAGAACCTGGACACAAACTGACTCCCCCGATCCGACACTATCTCCTTGGGCAAACCGTGCAACCGGAAGACCTCTCAAGCAAAAATCGTGGCCAACTCTTGAGCAGAGGGTAACTTCTTGAGAGGAACACAGTGGCACATTTTGGAAAACCGATCCACAATCATGAGAATGACCGTATGGCCTCAGGATGCAGGGAGGTCCACAATGAAATCCATCCCCAGGTGTGACCATGGGCGCTCCCCGGTGGCTATAGGTTGCAGCAGGCCCAACGGAAGGTGCCGAGGGGACTTACTTTGGGCACAAACGGAGCATGCCGCTACATATGCGGCGATGTCGGAACGTAGGGAAGGCCACCAGAACAGACGTGAAACAGCCCAGGACAGCTGATTCTTACCAGGATGCCCCGCGGTCTTGGAGTTATGGTAGGTTCGCAACAACCGAGTGCGCAACTCCTCAGGCACAAAACATCTGCCGTTGGGTCTCCCAGAGGGAGCACCAGATTGAGCCGCCAAAATCTGCTCACCAAGGGGAGAGGTCAGGCTGGTGCGAATGGTGGCCAGGATCTGATTCCGAGGTATGACCGAAGTCGGTATAGATTCCTCCCTGGACAGCTCGGAGTACTGCCGTGATAAGGCATCCGCCCTGATGTTCTTGGAACTGGGTAGGTAGGAGACCACGTAATTAAAACGTGACAAGAACAGAGCCCATCTGGCCTGACGTGGTGTCAATCTCTTGGCCTCAGAAAGGTAGGTCAGATTCTTGTGGTCCGTCAGGATGAGAACCGGAACCACCGAGCCCTCGAGCAAGTGCCTCCACTCTTTGAGAGCCTGCACTATGGCCAATAACTCCCTGTCACCAATCTGATAGTTGCACTCCGCGGGTGACAGTTTCCGGGAGTAAAACCCACAAGGAAGCAGCGGACCCTCTGGTGTTCTACGCTGAGACAGAAGGGCGCCTACTCCCGTCTCAGACGCGTCCACCTCGAGGACAAAGGGCAACCCAGGGTTGGGATGAGACAGAATCGGAGCCGACACAAAGGCGGATTTTAGGGTCTCAAAAGCCCGGATGGCCTCGAGCGGCCAGACCTGGGAATTACTGCCCTTCCTGGTCAGATCCGTGAGAGGCTTGGCCAGCATGGAAAAGTCCCTGATGAACTTCCGATAATAATTGGCGAAGCCCAAAAAGCGCTGCAAGGAACGAAGACCACTGGGCTGAGGCCACTGTAAGACAGCCGAAACCTTCTCAGGGTCCATGGAGAACCCCTCAGCGGAAATGATGTAACCTAAGAAGGTTACCTGGGATCGGTGAAATTCGCATTTCTCAAGCTTACCGAACAGCTTGTTCTCTCGTAACCGTTGCAACACTCGCTTGACATCCAGAATGTGGGCCTCCATGGATTCAGAGTATACCAAGATGTCATCCAAATAGACCACCACACACTGCTGCAACAGGTCACGGAAAACATTGTTGATGAATTCCTGAAAGACTGCGGGCGCATTGCACAACCCAAAGGGCATAACCAAGGATTCATAATGACCGGTCCTGGTGTTAAACGCGGTCTTCCACTCATCGCCCGCCTTGATCCTTACCAGGTTATATGCCGCCCTCAGGTCGAGTTTGGTAAAGACCGTGGCCCCCTTAAGGCGATCGAACAGCTCGGAAATCAAGGGTATCGGGTAAGCGTTCTTGATCGTGATGCGATTAAGGCCCCTGTAATCGATGCAAGGCCTCAACTCACCGCCCTTCTTTTTCACAAAGAAAAATCCAGCCCCTGCCGGGGACGAGGATTTGCGAATGTGACCACGGGACAGCGCCTCCATCACGTACTCCTCCATGGCCTCATTCTCCACAACCGACAGTGGATAGACCCTGCCGCGAGGAGGAACGGCACCAGGTTGTAACTCTATGGCACAATCGTATGGGCGGTGCGGAGGTAGGGCAACTGCGCGCACCTTATCGAATACATCCCGGTACTCCTCGTATTCAGGAGGCAACAGAGAGTCCGAGGAAGTACACAGCAACTTGACAGGCCCATGGATGCAACTAGCCCCACACTGTGGTGACCATGAGAGGATCTCGGCCGATCTCCAGTCGAAAGTCGGATTATGCCTCTGGAGCCAGGGGTACCCCAAGACCACCGAGTAATGTGGAGACGAAATAACCTGGAAGCAGACCGACTCTCTGTGAACGGCACCAATGGCTATCCTCACTGGAAGGGTCTCATGAGTCACGTGTGACGGCTGGAGGGGTCTGCCGTCTATCGCCTCTAGAGCCAGCGGGGAACCTCGAGCCTGCAGAGGAATGGAATTGGCGGCAGCGAACTCACTATCAATGAAAAAAACACCAGCACCAGAGTCCACCAACGCCTGGGTCGTCACCGAGCCCCCGACCCAGGAGAGGGCAACAGTGATCAGTGGTTTATCAACACGGGAAACCGGGGACGAGGAAACTCCACCCAAGATCTGCCCCCGACAGGATCTCAGGTGCGAGCGTTTCCCGGACGGTTCGGACATGCCAACCGAAAATGCCCACCGAGACCACAGTACATGCATCGGCCCTCGCGTCTCCGGAGTACCCTCTCCCCCTCGGACAGGCGAGCAAACCCCAGCTGCATGGGTTCACCCCCAGACAAGTCAACCCCAGGAGGCGTGGGAGGAGAGGGAGGCACGGGTGGGACAGCAAACGTAGGCGCCAAACTGTTAGGAGGCCTCCGCAGGCTCTCCTTAAAGGAAGGTCTCTCCCTGAGTCTGGTGTCAATCAAAATCAGGAAAGAAATAAGAGCCTCGAGCTCCACTGGTAGGTCCTTAGCTGCAACCTCATCCTTCAAGGCATCCGAGAGACCATGAGAGAAAGCAGCGACCAGAGCCTCATTATTCCAGCCCACCTCTGCTGCCAGGGTACGAAACTCAATGGCGTATTCGGCTACGGATCGTGAACCCTGTCTGACGGACATAAGGAGCTTCGCAGCAGAGGCGGCGCAAGCCGGCACATCGAATACCTTCCGAAGAGAAGCAACAAAACTGGAAAACTCGGCAACCACCGGATTGTTGTTCTCCCATAAAGGGCTGGCCCAGGCCAAGGCCTTGTCCAAAAGCAGCGAGATCAAGAAGCCCACCTTTGATCTCTCAGTGGGAAAGGCATGTGGCAGCAACTCGAAATAAATGCCCACTTGGTTAAGGAAACCTCGGCACTGAGTTGGCTCTCCCCCAAATCGCTGTGGAAGGGGGGCAGAACCGATCATACCCCGAAACACCGCAGGCGCAACAACAGGTGTCGGGGTAGACTCTGGCGCAACAACCGGAGCGGCAGTAGGAGCGGGCCCAGGAGCGACAACCGACCCATCGGCAACGGGAGCGAAATGAGCCGTGCGTTCAAGCAGGGTTTGCAACGCCACGGCGAACTGACCCAACAGGTGATCCTGCTGATCAAGTCTGGCAACCAGCGTGGGTAGCGAGGATGGCCCTGTACCGTCAAAATTCATGGCTTGGTCCTAATGTTACGGAACCATGAACCAGACGTACAACAAGAGATAAGTGAAAATAAGAAGGCTTTATTGAAAATCAAGCTGTAAAGCAAAAGTCCAAACGGATGGTGAAACCGAAGCAGAGTCTGCTAAGCCAGAGGTCAGGAACCAGAAGGGTAGTCAGACGAAGCCAGGATCAGGAACCAGCAGGGAAGTCAGACGAAGCCAGGATCAGACACCAGCAGGGAAGTCAGACAAAGCCAGGATCGGAACCAGAAGCAGCAGCAGTCTTAGAAGCATGTGAACACAGGGGGACCAAGCAAGGAACTGAAGCCACAGACCTCCTATATATATGAGCCAGGCATCCAGCTCCTCCCAGTGGGAAGGAGGAGCCGCAGGGTGGGAGGCTACAAGAGACCCAGAAACCAAGATGGCCGCCAGCACATGTCAAACGAAGGAGACAGGAGAGAGGTAAGACCATGACACCCTCTCAAACGGAGTCCTCGACCATACCAGTCTCAGCACTATTTCAGAAAAAAACAAACATTACTCAGGGAAGGACTGACATAACTGGCCCAGATCATCCTTAATCTGGAACAACCAATCCAGGGACTTACTACGCCCTATATCGTTCCCACCGAGGTGGATGATTAAAACATCTGGGATAGGCATGGACTGGAACAGTAAACCCAACTCTTCGAACAGGTTTGCCCATACCATACCCCTCCTACCATGCCAGATAATGTTCACCAACTTGGGGTCGAAATTCAAACTCTCGGAATACACTCTTCGCAGAGCTCTCCTTTCGGCCCAGAATACGAAGGAGTGCCCTACTATCCATACTGATAGGGCCTGACCTGAAAATTAAACACAACAATGAGGACGAATGTACAATTTATAAGCGTCAGATTGCCATCTACCTATCCGTTTGATGTTAACCACGTCAAGACCCAACCTAGCTGCCTCTGTCGTCGCACCAATACGAAATGAGTGCGAGGAGAGGGGCAACCTCTCCATATCCAGTACAATTAAACACTTGTGAAAAACCGAATTGAATTGGTAACTGGTCAAAGGAAGGCCGTTGTTGTGTATAAAGAACGAC
Source organism: Rana temporaria (assembly GCF_905171775.1). Classification (NCBI taxonomy): domain Eukaryota; kingdom Metazoa; phylum Chordata; class Amphibia; order Anura; family Ranidae; genus Rana; species Rana temporaria. Next base: position 55,660,442 of record NC_053494.1, on the reverse strand, counting down.
CCCCCTTTTGAACCCCTTACCTGCAGGAACTGACCTGCTAACTTGACCGGGCAAATGGGGGAGCCCGGGAAAGCCTGTAGTTTTATCCACGCTCCCTTCCCAAACTGGTCTGTTTTTGATCTAGGGACCAAAATTGTAAGACGAGAACTTTCAAGAAAAACATGAGACATGTGCATATTGGACTCGGCCTTCTTATCAGGAGACACGATCTCAGATAACCTAAACGCACCGAAAAACAAAAACGAAAAAAAACGCCCGGAAAAGGATCGCCTCATAACGCGAAACACAAACTAATTCTGTTGCCGAGCACAATTTTGCGAGGATAGCCGGGCTTATCGCCATTCTGCTGTCCTTGCTGCCTGCACCTTTTCTGTAGCCTTTCAGGGCCTGCTTTACTGAAAAGAAAGAGGAGCATGGGGGGTGGTTGTTCAGTTTTCCGAAAAAAGAAACCCCCGCTAAAGTTTTATTCACCTGAGACCAGGATACAGAGCTGGCCAGTAATTTGTTTAAAAAAGACAAAACCAAACCTTCGGAAAATGCTAACTCATCCTCTCCCATAGAAGATACGTGAGCCAGCCACATCCGCCAGGCCGATGAGTACGCTGCCAGGGTAGCAGGGGCGACAGACTTCATAATATTTGAACAAACCAGATTTAGATCAGTTCCCATAAATGGGCCGGGCACTGGAACCCCTCCTCGTCCGCAGCTGGGAAAAGCAACTTGAACCTCCTCATCTGTAAACGCGCGAGAGAGTCCGCAATGACATTCTGTTTCCCAGGCAAATAACGAGCCTTTACCCAAACATTTAGACTCAGACATTTGAAAACCAGGTACCTAATCAGCGAGATGACAGGAGGAGATTTGGATGATAAACAATATATAGCGAAAAACACCCCTTTATTGTCGGTGCTGAAAAGTAATCTTCTATTTACAAAGTACTTACCCCAAATCTCTAATGCGACCAGAATGGGAAACAGTTCTAAGATTACTATGTTCTTGAGATAGCCTTTTCTCCTCCAGCAAGGATGCCATAGCGAAGCGCACCAGTGGGTTCCCCATATAGCTAACAAACCCACTGATCCCGCATGCGTCTGTGTATAAACAAAAATCTTCGTCTGTTACAAACTCTGACTGAAAAATTGCTCTGCCATTGAAATTAACCAAAAATTGTGACCAGACCAGCAGATCCTCCCGAATCTCAGCCGAGATTCTGATATGGGAGGAGGGGGACTTGAAACCCGAAATAGCCAGATAAAGGCGTCTAGAAAATATCCGCCCCACAGGCCAAAAGACCGAGTAATTTTTGGATTTCTTTTAATATGACCTTCTTTTTCCTTATTATGATGCACAGATGTTCCCTCAATTGGGAGACCTTCTCGGCTGGAAGCTCAAACACCATTGTTACTGTGTCAATAGTAATGCCTAGAAAAAACAACCGTGTTGTCGGGTATATATCGTTTTGTCATGAGCCAAAGGGATGTTAAACGACTCGCAAATTTTTAAAAAAGAAGACAACACGTTTGAGCAATCAGCCGACGAGACCCCCAAGAAAAGGAAGTCATCCAGATAGTGCAACAAAAAAGATGAACCAGAGTGCCTCTGCACCACCCATTCCAGAAAGGTAGCGAATGATTCAAAATACCTGCAGGAGAGTGAGCAGCCCATTGGAAGGCACCGATCAAAGAAAAAACAGTCATCAAAAACCAAACCTAAGGAACTGAAAGACAAAGGGTTAATAGGTAACAAACGAAAGGCTGACTGAATGTCGGTCTTAGCAAGAAATGCTCCTTGACCTAGCAAACAAATTTTAACCAATGCGTCGTCAAAAGTTGAATACTTCACTGACGACATTTCCTCACTGATTTGATCATTCAGAGAATCCCCTTTTGGCGACGACAAGTGATGTATCATCCGGTACGATCCTTGTTCTTTTTTAGGAACAATCCCCAGAGGGGATACTCTGAAATTCTCAAAAGGGGGGTAAGAAAAAGGGCCAGCAATCCTACCTACCTGCAGTTCCTTAAAACATTTTTTTGTTTTTCCTTAACCACCTCAGGTAAGTCTAAGGCTGACTTTAAATTTCTACCTATGTCACAACCTTGACCGTCAAAGGGAGGAAGAACAAAACCGTCCCTAAACCCTTCAAATAGCAGCTGGGCCATCTGCCTGTCTGTGTAAATTTGCAGCCACGGCCGCATTCTTTCCAGGCTCACCGGGGATAGTGCTTTTTGGAAAGGATTCCCTGTACTGCGGTTGGTTAGCGATAGACATTTTTTTGAAGCACTTGGTAACAGGGTGTGCTCCTGCGCAAAAGGCGCACTCATGTCTGTATCTACAACTACCCGGGAATCGCATTGAGCATCATTGAATGAAAAGCATATGCCTTTCTTGTATGCAGCACCTGGTGTACCTGAGGCAGAGGGCTGAGGCTTTGGATTAAATGCTCTTTGTGGCAGAAAAAGATTGAGCCATAGCCCGATATCTTTTGATCCCCCACTCCAAATTGGGGTGCACTGCTAACTTCTGACGAAACGATTTGTTGTATACAAACCATGCAACCCCCCCAAAATTCTTGTATGCTTAGCCTAAAGGGGAGAGCGTGCATGGCAGCGCTTCCCTGGCGCAGGTTTCTGGCACATTATTAGGATTATGATTAAAAAGTGATCAGCGCTACAGTATATGTGAAAAACACAATAAAAAATAAGTGAATGGCTAAGGAGCCAACACTCAGTGAGCTGTGTATTAATCAGATGGGCTACAGCAGCAAAAACACCCAAAAAGTGTACCTATCGGATGGGCTACAGCAGCCAAACCATAAGGGTGATTTCCTCAACCGAGAGAATATGAGGAACAGTGTATCAATAAACAACAAATTACTGAAATATTTGAATAATAAAAAATATTTTGCAATAAAAAAACATTATTAGGAATTTCAACACTATTTACAGTCACCTTTGGTAACACAGCCGAGGGGGCTACATTACCCCCCATTCCTTGTCCCCCCCGTACCTCCTCGGGGCTAGCCCATACTGAAGCTACAGAGCAAGGTACATTCTGACTAGCTGTAGACAGATTAGGCGACATACCCGCAATCAGGGAGGACAAAGAAGCAGTTAATGAGGTTAATAAATGTAATTGAGTCAAATTCTCGTTACCTGGACCTGGTGAAGTCATCTGGGAACACACCACAGGTATCTGCTGTGCCTGAAGGGATGACTGGGTGTAAGCACCCTGGCCGCCTCCCCTAGCTCCAGCTGTACTTTGCGGCCTGGTGGTGCTGCTGCCGAGACCGGCCGGCAGCCCGGGGTCCTCTGTGCTGCTACCTGCTGCTTGCGACACCTGCCCTGGAACCTGAAAAAGATGGTGCAGGCTGTCCTCTAGGGGGAGCACCCGACCCCCTGCCGCGTCCCGCGCGCTGTCCTCCGCTTCTCCCAGCCTTCTGTGCCCCCCTTCCCGACGGTGGCAGGCTGCCTGTGGGCGCAGGGGAGAGACGATTCGACCTCCTGCGTTTGGTCGGAAGAGGCTCCGGAACATCAAGCAGAGCTGGGATGGTAAAGTCCGCCTCCTCCTCCCTGCCGCCAATAGGAACGACCACCGCTGGAGTGGCAGCTCCCTGGTCCAACGACCATGCAGACGCCGACAAAGGCTCCAATAGGCAGGGAGAGATGAATGGGGAGGAGGGAGTGTGCTGAGGTGATGCCAGGGGGGACGCTGCGATGGCCTCAGGGGAAGAGGCAGCAGCAGCTGACCCGGACTGCTCAGCTGAGAAGGATCCCAGCAGATAACGTCGCTCTGTACCTGGGGATAAAGAAAGGCACTGCTGCATCCACGCCTCGCCATCCTCTGCCCCAGCTCTCTCCAGGATACGGCGGACCAGGCTCTTCATGGCAACAACACAGGAACAAGTTCACAGGTAGGGATCACCTTGCGTTCTGGCTGCTGCAGCCTGTTGCCCTGGCTTAAATAACCTTCTACCCTTCCAGAAGGTTCCCCTGGGACATGTGACCCGCTCCTAACTATCCATTGGGCCCTGGCTAATCCACCTGGGATTTTACCTTTCAGGTGTGCAGGGGAGGGGCCACCCTCCCCGCCCACCAAGGCCAAATTACCTATTAACCCCAGGTGTGGGGGAAGAGGGAGACATAATCTTTCCCTCTGCAACATCCCCATGTGCTCAGGGAGCTTAAAGCAGCTCCCTTCACATTCATTCCTGATGTAGGATTTCCCCTGGCAGGTGATGCAGGCTAACCGGGCTGAGGATTCAGCACCTTGGCCTTCACCAGAGCACCCTACAAGATGTGATGGACCATTAACCCATGTGGCCTCCCAGTTACTTTCCTGCAAGATGTCACTAGGTCACAGCCCTCATGATGGCTCCAGCAAGGGACGTGTAGGAAAAGATGGCTATATTATGGAGACTAATCAGCAACACTGTAGCTGGTTAAAGCGGGAGTTCACCCATTTATTTATTTTTTTACCTTTTCCCCTTAGATTCCTGCTCGTTTTGTCTAGGGGAATCGGCTAGTTGTTTTAAAATATGATCCGTACTTACCCGTTTTCGAGATGCATCTTCTCCGTCGCTTCCGGGTATGGGCTGCGGGACTGGGCGTTCCTTCTTGATTGACAGTCTTCCGAGAGGCTTCCGACGGTCGCATCCATCGCGTCACTCGTAGCCGAAAGAAGCTGAACGTCGGTGCGGCTCTATACTGCGCCTGCGCACCGACGTTCGGCTTCTTTCGGAAAATCGTGACGCGATGGATGCGACCGTCGGAAGCCTCTCGGAAGACTGTCAATCAAGAAGGAACGCCCAGTCCCGCAGCCCATACCCGGAAGCGGCGGAGAAGATGCATCTCGTAAACGGTAAGTACAGGTCATATTTTAAAACAACTAGCCGATTCCCCTAGACAAAACGAGCATTCATCTAAGGGGAAAATGTGTTCTCTATGGGTGAACCTCCGCTTTGAGGTGCCGGCTTAGGTCAGGGCGGGTGGCAGGCAGTGTACAAGCACAGGGAGAAGTATATAGCAAACAAGAGTATTAAGTGCCCAAGCAGGGATGATTAAAGCGGAGCTCCACCCTAAAGTGGAACTCCCGCTGATCGGAACCCTCCCCCCCCTCCGGTGTCACATTTGACACCTTTTAGGGGGAGGGGGGTGCAGATACCTGTCTTTACCACTTCCGGCCACACAGTCTCGGGCAGACTGTGGGCATGACGTCACCCCCCCCCCCATTTTCTTCTGGGAACATTCGGCTCCCAGTACACAGCGGGAGCCAATCGGCAGGCGTAGCGCGACTCGGGCATGCGCCACAGGGAACCGGGTAGTGAAGCCGGATCGCTTCACTTCCTGGTTCCCTCACCGAGGATGGTGGGGGGGCAGCAGAGTGACGAGCCATCGCTCGTCCTCTGCTGCGGACAGCACTGGACTCCAGGACAGGTAAGTGTCCTAATATTAAAAGTCAACAGCTGCAGTATTTGTAGCCGCTGGCTTTTAATATTTTTTTTTTCAGCGGACATCCGCTTTAAGGCACATGAAAGTTAAACAGGAAGGAGCCAGTCCAGGTCAAAAATGGGCAAGTAAGTAATAAGCAATCTCAGGAATCAGGTTGCTGTGAAGAAGTTTGAGTACCAACCACCACAAGGAAAGGAGTTTAAATTCCCTCCTTGGCCTCTGTGTGCACCTATCATCAGGGACATATGCCAATTCACACTATTTCGCACATGCCAACAAACACATGCCAAGGAATATACACAAACGTGCGCATATCTGCCATTGTACATGCAACCAACCATAGATAAAAGGCCACTAACCAGTGTATTTAAGAAAATGTTGCACATGGACAGTACAAATCAGGCCCCTAGATGTACAGACACAACCCCTAGAGGTACTGTAACAAGAACAGGCAGGTTCAGAAGTAAAAAACAAGCAATGTCAGTGACGAAATGCAAAAACAGAAACACACCAAAATGCATTTGCTACCGTGAATTTTGCATTATCTGAACACTAGCATGAATGTATTTACACTACAGAGCACTGACCCTGATTTTAATTTTTTTTTTGCAGTTTGAAAAACTTGGATTTCCTGATCCTTGGATACCTCTTCCTAGTTGTTTGGTTTATGTTGTAGGTATGTATTATCCTTCACAACTTGGATTACAGTTATCAAGCCAAGGGTCTGGCTTATCTAGGGAAAAACAAATGCCATGGGTAGACTTTAATGTATATTACTTTTAGCGTTATCATTAGTATTGTTAATTAGTATTATTAATTGTTGGCAAGAATTTTGTGTCGAAAGGTTGCATTAAATGTCTGAGAGGGCTGTGTCTGATTGGATCAGAAATGTAGCTATCCAGTCCCATACTGGGCCTTTCCCTGAGTTTTATTCTGATCCCAAAAGAGTAATTTTGACGTCTGAATGATTTATGACATACTGGTTAATTGTATTACTTGCGAGTCAGACAATATTTTCGCTGGGTATGTGTTTTTTCATCAAGTGTGCTGCCTCATTAGAACTGAATATAGACTATAAACTGGGGGCCCGGATTCAGATACATTGGAGTATCTATCTCAGATACGTTACGCCACCGTAAATTAGGGCGCAAGTTCCGTATTCAGAAAGAACTTGCGCCCTAAGTTACGGCGGCGTAACCTATGTGGTCCGACATAAGCCTGCCTAATTCAAATGTGGATGATGTGGGCGTGTTTTATTCAAATTCACTGTGACCCCACGTATTTTGGCGCCGTTCGTGAAAGAATCCCAGTTCGCATGCTCCAAATTCCGCCGCAAATCGTCAATGCTAGACGTGAACGTAACTTACGTACAGCCCTATTCGCATACAGCCCTATTCACAAACTACGTAAAATCTTCAAAATTCGACGCGGGAACGACGTCCATACTTAACATAGGATACCCCTCATATGGCAGGGGTAACTTTACGCCGGAAAAAGCCTAACGTAAACAACGTAAAAAAATGCGCCGGGCGGACGTACGTTTGTGAATCGGCGTATCTACATCATTTGCATATTCCTCGCGTAAATATACGGAAGCGTCACCTAGCAGCCAGCGTAAATATGCAGCCTAAGATACAACAGTGTAAGACACTTACGCCGGTCGGATCTTAGGGAAATCAATGCGTAACTGATTCTATAAATCAGTCGCATAGTTACCACCCCGCAACTCAGAGTTACGACGGCGTATCCGGAGATACGCTGTTGTAACTCGTTTCTGAATCCGGGCCTGAATGTAGAACAGGGGAGTTTGGGTGGCGGTGCAGGAACTGGTTGTGAACCATGATGGAAGAAAGAAGAGATTAGGTAGAATCTAATGGGTGGGGGAGGGGGGAATGATAGTCAATCATGGAGCAATGGTAGAGGTAGAAAAGTTAGAGGTTTTTCCAATAAAAAAAAAAGAAAAGTTAGAGGTGACCATTAATTTATTAAGTACCTGGGATACAGTAGATTATCATGGATGAGGGAAGCAGAAAAGAGACAATAAATTGATTAAAGGAGATGAGAGGTTTATAGATTATGGAAAGAAAGAAAGCAGTGGCTTTTAATCTTGGACAGGAAATTGAGGTTGCAGATTGTTATCTGATCATATTGAGTGAAGGGATTCAAACAATACGGTAAGTAGTACAATTCGATGAAACAATTCAAATAGAATTGGACCCAGGAGACACTCACCATATGATATGGTGAGTGAAAAAAAGGAAAAAAAAATAACTGAAACAATGTAATAGTGTGGAAAGCCACTAGGAGGTGGTGTTCCTGTAGGAAATGTGTGCAACACACTAAAGTGGGTGATGTGACACCTGTAGGTGATAACAAATGGGGTGAACCAATCACAAAGTCCAAGCAAAAAATGTATATATATGGCAATCCGATATCGGACTGATATGTACAGTCTTTGAGAGATGGAATTGGTCGGAAATTCTTATGAAGGAAAAACAAAACGGCCACTCAAAAAGAACTGATGTAAGATTGTCCTCTCTGGTATGCCGATCAGACGATCAGTGTAGATGGTGAAAACCTCAGCAACGATTCACAGTGATATCCAAAAAGATAAATAAATGGATACTCTTACCAGAATATGTGGACATACTCGTCAGCGACGGTATGTCGATCAGGCATGCACAAACTCCTAGGCAAAGATGGTGTTGATGGGAAACGTTCCAATATGTCAAACTTTAATCCCCGGGAGTCGGTAGAATCCAAGCGGCAGAAAACAAATCTTGCAGGAGAAGTTCACAAGCATAAATATGCAGTGAGCGAAGCCGTCACGGAATCATGTAAAGAAAAAAGTGACTCACATGGTGCGGTAAATCCTTAAAAAAAGCCTTTTATTTAGGCATGGTAGGCAAGCAAATAAAACAGAAAACTGGATACAAAACATATAAAAATTGGTAGATAAAAAATAGTACAAGCCGGGTCAAGGACAAGTACAAGTGATCACGTATTTAAAAAATGGCGTCTTGAGCAGGTAGCGTACCCGACATGTTTCGAGCAAAAGAGCTCTTCAACTGGGGCATATGGTGTGTTCGCAACTCCACGTGCCCACGCCTGCCAGGAAGCTGACACTCTGCAGTGCTAATCACAGGTAGTGAGACATTTCCAGATCTGTGCAGCCGCGGATCAGAAAATGTCTCACTGCCTGTGATTAGCGCTGTGGAGTGTTAGCTTCCTGGTGGGCGCGGGCACTTTAAGTTGCGAACACGCCTGAGCTCATCCTTAATTAACAGTAAGGACTAAACATAAGATGACAATTGGCTTCCAGATCAGTATATACAGTAGCAAGGCCACCTCAAGTAGTAAAGGTTAATCTGCCGAGTGCTGGAACTATACTGCTATAGCGAATTTATGGTGGCGATGCTAGTACTAGACCAACTGGGTATGCAGTGTCCAAAAAAAAAAGAGGATTGCCGTGGAGGGGGCAGGGGAACAAAGGGGGCTTGAAGAATAATTAATACAGGAGGGGCAGTCCATCAAGATGTTCTTCTGACAGCTATGCTTGAGACCCATTAAGAGCGTTGGTGCTCTTAAAAGCAGTCCAAAGGGAGCTTTCTGGAAACATACTGTATTGTGGAGGGGAGTTGCTGTGTTCTCACATATCACTTAAAAATAAATTTCTTCATTTCATAGCTCTCATACTGGAATATGCACACCTCATGCTGAGACCGTTTGTAGACATAAACCCACTGCTGACCAGAAATGAGGTAAGGATTATATAAAAAGTGCCCCGTCATCAAGCCTATTAGAACTTTTTAATTTTTTCTGACCCAGTGCCTGGTTTCTAAGTGCTTTCTAACTCTAGATGTGAGTACTGACTTGCACCCCTCCCCTTTTCCTCTGGCTAATCCAACAACAGCTTTGAAGGAGACAGTTGATTTATAGCTGCAGCTTGTCTTAGCTGTGACACTTTCCTGAGACAAGCAATGGCAGGAGAATTGCAGAAAATGACACTACTCACATTGACATTTCTCTTGCTGCTACTTGTGACAGATCTTCTTTATAGCTTGCAATTTGCTTAAAGCGGAGGTTCACCCTCAAAATGAACTTTCTAGAATCCCTAACCTCCATCCCATTTAAGAATCATAGCGTTGAGATTTTTTTTTTTAATGGTCCCTTACCTGTAATCTGCTGTGCTTCCGGGTTTCTATCCCAGCGGCGAGTGGGCGTTTCGCTATTTTCCCCGACGGCGCTGTGCATTGTGGGCGCTTTTTTTTGGTGTTCTTGCAGTGACGTGTGGGCCAATCATATCACATCAACAGAACTAGCTGCGCGTGTAGTCTCGCACTAGCTGTGCTGTCACGTGACGTGGGAAGCGGGTCACATGACCTGCAAAGTGCCTCATGTGATGAGGACTAGTGTAACATCACAGCGGGGCGTGTCCTTTTCAGGACGCCGCCGGCCGTTGTGATGGCAACTGTGCAGTGTTGACGGCGCGGCTAGCCGTCAACACTGCGCATGCGCGGGATTACGCGGTGAATGCTGGGACATCAGCATTCGCCGCATCCCGGAAGAAATACAGGAGGGCTTCAAGGTGCCCACAATGAAGATGGCAATGTCCATCACATAGTTTTATAAAATATTAATTCCTGGAAAAGCGCAATCGTGGCGGCTGCAAGATCGGCAATAGTGAGTAAAGCAATGTGTATTTGAACAGCAGCAGAGTAGTCTGAAAAAAAAGTTTTTCAGCAGAACCTCCACTTTAAAGTGAATGTAAACCCCATTCATAAAATCTGACTGAGGTACGTATATCTGTAGTGTTTACTTATCTCTCTCTAAAGCTCTAAGTCCTGTGTCTTTCGCCCACTTCATTCCTCTGTTATCAGCATGATAACGTCTGACAAATTCTCTGACACAGAAGATAAAAGCAGTTGAAAATGTGTGTAGGGTTGTGTGCATAGAGATAGATAAGCAGAGAGCTGGTCTATTTGCAGTACAGCTCTGCAAATTTCTTCATCCCTCTGCCTGTCGAGGGGGGGTGTGCCTTTCCTCCATTTAGCTCACACACAGTGTATGCCCAGACTCCCCTCCCACTTCTGAAACAGGAAGAAAAATTTCTAACACAATGTTTTTTTTTTTACGAAAGGCAAATCCACTTTGCACTACAAATGCAAACTACGAGTGCAAAATGCACTTGAAATTGCACTGAAAGTGCTCTTGGAAGTGCAGTCGCTGTAGATTCGAGGGGGACATACAAGGGGGAAAAAAACAGCATTTTAGCCTGCACATGGTTGGATAATAAAATCAGCAGAGTTTCCCCCCACTTCAAATCTACCCCTCAGATTTACAGCGACTGCACTTCCAAGTGTACTTTCAGTGCAATTTCAAGTGCACTTTGCACTTGTAGTGCAAAGTGGATTTGCCTTTCCTAAATAACCCCCAATGTGCATTTTCTAAAGAATATAGCAAACTGAAAACAGCAGATATACATGTAAAACTTATGTAGGGAGATTTGTTTAATCTCTGTGTATCATCTGAGGCTGTTCACTTCACTGGATATATTTGAGGGATTACATCCACTTTAAGTGACACCTAGTTGAAAAGAGCAGGACTCCATTTTCTCCCTACATGAAATTTAGGCTCTGACCTTTCTCCACAGGTAATGAAAATTGCAGTAATGCACACTTTTCGAATAGACAAGGCTCAGAGGGAACTTGGCTACAACCCAAAGAAATTCTCCTTTGCGGATTCTGTGGATTTTTATATCAGAAGCCGACAGAGTCCAACCCAACAAAAGCTGAATGCTACAAAATTAATGCAAATTTTGCTGTGTGTATTTCTATGTTTGTGCTTGGTTTTACTTTTATAAATCTTTTAGGCAGAGGTATCTAGCTCTAGAACCAAAAGCTGGTTGATAGGCAGCCAAAGAAGGGCATGCTAAGATCTATCCACATTTGGTTTACTAGATCTGAGCTCCTAACTATGGGACATACTGTATATAAAGTGACTAAAAGAATACTTGTGCGCTGCTATGTGTGACAATAGTAATAAGTGAATAAGCTACCATTAAATAGTGAACTCCCTCACTACTAACAAAAATGGGTAAAGATATAAATGGTGCGCTTGTTCAAATAAACATTCAGTGTCAATATATGCACAGTGATCAATCAAACATATATAATCATCAAACTGTAAGAATATAACATATAAATTGTGATTAATTATAAAAATTATAAATAAATAAAGTCAATATTGTGATATTCAACATAACCAGGGAAGAAAATATAATTCCAAGGTATATCCAGTGATTAGAAATGTATATTGCATCCACCGCCACAAATAGATGAAATGGGCGCTCACCTCAAGGGCTGACCGTAAAGGTCAAACAAAGCTTTAATTACCGTATACAAAGGGGTGACTGCAGTGCTGGACACCACACTAACAGCTCCACGATATTGGGTATGACATTCCTAATCCATGATTGACAGACCGCATATATTGACACTGATAGGTAGATTCAGAAAGAGTTAGGCCGGCTTATCGGTAGATAAGCCGACCTAACTCAGAATCTACACCGACTTATGTTTAAGCGTATGCTCAAACAGAGATACGCTTAAACATATCTAAGATACAACGGCTTGCGCCGTCCTATCTTAGATTGCAATATTTTGGATGGCCGCTAGGTGTCGCTTCCATTGCGGTCGGCGTAGAATATGTAAATGAGGAGATACGCCGATTCACGAACGTACGCCCGGCCGACGCAATACTTTTACGCCGTTTATGTAAGAGATAGGCCGCGTAAAGTTAGAGCTAGGCCCTATTGGAATAGTAATGTCAAGTATGGCCGCTGTTCCCGCGTCGAAATTCAATTTTTTTTACGTCGTTTGCGTAAGTCGTCCGTGAATCGGGATTTATGTCGTTTACGTCCACGTCAAAATCAATAGGCCCGTGCGGCGTACTAAGCCGCAATGCACACTGGGAAAACGTAAAAAACGTAAGGTCAAGCACTATTAACATAAAACACGCCCCCCCCCCCCCAACACATTTGAATTGGGTGCCCTTACGCCCGCCGATTTAGGCTACGCCGTCGTAACTTAGCAGGCAAGTACATTGTGAATCATGTACTTGCCTAGCTAACTTACGGCGGCGTAGCCTAAACACACTAAGCTACGGCGCCGCAAGTTTAGGCATAGGTACTTGAATCTACCTACTTATGTTTATTTGAACAAGTGCACCATTTATATCTTTACCCATATAGTGTATATTGCAATGCATACAATGAGAGTAGGTTTGATTTCTCTTTAAAGGTACAGCAGCACACCAGAAGCCCAATATTGCTAAAAACTACAGGCCCCCAAAGTTTTTTCTGAAATAAATCCAACAAAGCAACAATGACAGCTGCCCAGATTCATTTAAGACTAGCAAAAAAAAATCTTAATTCTGTATGCTACAGTATTAACAGTATCCTTTACTGGAATCATCTGAACCAAATAATTTTTCCCTTTTCATGATTTCTATTCATTATAACAAAGCACTCAGTACATGAAATATTATACCTACTACTGTAAAAAATAATATTAAAATAGTCCAAGTGAATCTTAACATGTATGAGGTTAAAGTGGAATTCTAAACTCAAATTATCTAATGTTAAAACTGCTCCCACCCCACTTCCATACCCTATATTTACTACCCTGTAGTAGAAAGATGCGTATACTTACCTATTCTCAGGCCGATCCGGTCCAGGTTACATAACCTCTGTCACCTATCAGCAGCTTCAGAGGAGCGGAGGGACCACATCAGCACTAAGGCACTCCAGCCATTGTCAAAATGCTCTCTGCTCTCCCCTGTAGCTGGCGCTGGATAACACAAGGAGATCACATGACGGGACCAGAGTGGCCTGAAAAATAGATAAGTATATGTATATTTTTTCTACAGGTTAGAAGGTATAGGTGTTAGAAGGGTTGGGAGCAGATTTAGCTAGATTAGATCGTTTTATGCAAAAATTCTGCTTTAACCACTTAACACCCGGACCTTTAGTCAGCTAAATGACTCGGCCCAGTTTTGCGATTCGGCACTGCGTTGCTTTAACCGACAATTGCATGGTCGTGCGACGTGGCTCCCAAACAAAATTGGCGTCCTTTTTTTCCCACAAATAGAGCTTTTTTTGGTGGTATTTGATCACCTCTGCGGTTTTAATTTTTTGCGCTATAAACAAAAATAGAGCAACAATTTTGAAAAAAAATTCAATATTTTTTACTTTTTGCTATAATAAATATCCCCCAAAAATATATAAAAAAAAATGTTTCCTCAGTTTAGGCCGATACGTATTCTTCTACCTATTTTTGGTAAAAAAAAATCGCAACAAGCGTTTATCGGTTGGTTTGCGCAAAATTTATAGCGTTTACAAAATAGGGGATAGTTTTATTGCATTTTTATAAAAAAAATGTTTTTACTACTAATGGCGGCGATCAGCGATTTTTTTCGTGACTGCGACATTATGGCGGACACTTCGGACAATTTTGACACATTTTTGGGACCATTAAAATGCATTGGCCCAGATTCAGGTAGAGCCGCGCAATATTTGCGTGGGCAATAGGCAAAGATTTTGCTCTGCGCCCACGCAAATATTTGGATTTGCCCGCGATTCACGGAGCAGTAGCTCCGTAAATTGCGCCGGGCGCTATGCTAATTAGCCCTGCGTAAGGGCGCCTAATGTAAATGATCCCGCCGGGGGCGGGAATCATTTAAATTAGGCGCGCTCCCGCGCCGAGCGAACAGCGCATGCTCCGTCGGGAAACTTTCCCGACGTGCATTGCGGCAAATGACGTCGCAAGGACGTCATTTGCTTCTAAGTGAACGTGAATGGCGTCCAGCGCCATTCACGAATCACTTACGTAAACGACGTGAAATTTAAATTTCACGAGCGGGAAGGGCGGCTATACTTTAGCATTGGCTGCCCCTACTATGAGAAGGGGCAGCCTTACGCTAAAGTCGCCGTACGGAAACTCCGTACCTTGCATGCGCAGGGCCCGCGCAATTTTTGTGAATCGGTGGTAGTATGCAATTTGCATACTATACGCCGATCACAATGGCCGCGCCCCCTAGCGGCCAACGCAAGAATGCAGCCTGAGATATGAAGGCATAAGGAGGCTTATGCCTGTCATATCCTGGGCTGCAGTCCGCGTAGCGATGTTCCTGAATCAGGGGCATTCGCTACGCGGGAGCAAAACAGCTATTGCGCCGTGCAACCTATGGTTGCGCGGGCGCAATAGCTTTTGAATCTGGGCCACTGTTTACTGTGAAAATGACAATTGCAGTTTGGGAGTTAACCACAACTGGGCGCTGAAGGGGTTATGTATGACCTAATATGTGTTTCTAACTGTAGGGGGGTGTGGCTGTAGGTGTGACGTCATTGATTGTGTATCCTTATAAAAGGGATCACACGATCGATGACGGCGCCACAGTGAAGAACAGGGAATCTGTGTTTACACACAGCTCTCCCTGTTCTTCAGCTCCGGGGACCGATCGTGGGACTTCAGCGGCGATCGGGTCCGCGGCCCCGGTCGCGCGCCCGTGACCCACGGCTGGGCAGTAGCAGAGGACTTACCTGTACATGCATGTGCCCAGCCGTGCCATTCTGCCGACGTAAATGTGCAGGAGGCGGTCCTTAAGCGGTTAATCATCCCAGAAAATACACCTGACTGCATGCGATCCGCAATGACAGAGCCAGGGACGTGGAGCTCTGTGTGTAAACACAGAGCTCCACGTCCTGTCAGGGAGAGAGAAGACCAATGCTGTGTCCCTTGTACATAGGGACACAGCATCCGTCACCTCCCCCATTCACCCCTCTCCACACACAGTTAGAACACACCCAGGATACACATTTAACCCCTTCCTCGCCCCCCTAGTGTTAACCCCTTCCCTGCCAGTCACATTTATACAGTAATCAATGCATTTTTATAGCACTGATCGCTGTATAAATGTGAATGGTCCCAAAAATGTGTCAAAAGTGTCCGATGTGTCCGCCGCAATATCGCAGTCCTGACAAAATTTGCACATCGCCGTATTACTAGTAAAAAAAAAAAAATATCAGAATTCTATCCCCTGTTTTGTAGTCACTATAACTTTTGCGCAAACCAATCACTATACGCTTATTGCGATTTTTTTTTTTTACCAAAAATATGTAGAATACGTATCGGCCTTAACTGAGAAAAAAAAAATATATTTTTTAAAAAAATGGGATATTTATTATAGCAAAAAGTTAAAAATATTTAGCTGGATTCACGTAGGGCGGCGTATGTTTGAGCCGGCGTAGCGTATCGTTTTTACGCTATGCCGCCGTAAGTTAGAGAGGCAAGTGCTGTATTCACAAAGCACTTGCTTTGCGTAAATGTGCCGGTCTAAGCATGCACCGTCCGTGGACATATCCCAGTGTGCATTGCTCCAAAGTACGCCGCAAGGACTTATTGGTTTCAAGCTTTAAGCAAGTTCTTTCTAAATCCCGCGATAACTCGAGACATTGCGGCATCAAGAAAGTGACAGAATACCCGCACACTACCCGATGAATCCATGTACAGGAAGCGGCCAGTAACATAAAGGATTACTAAGGTTCGCCTGCCCCTGACAGTGACTCGAGCTGGGCATCGCTAAGTGAAGAATTGGCTCGGGCGGCTGGACTGCTCTAGTCCTGCAAAGGGAACTGCATTCCTGCTGTGAAAAAAGTGCAGGGACTCCGTTCCCACGCGTTCCTGCAGGACTTGAGCCCTGTCAATAATGATGAAATCTGGTCAACAGTTTCATTAGTTCAAACAAGAGAATGGCTTCATCCCTGGATCTGACTTTGAAAATAAACGAAAAAAAAAACAATATTACATGTATAGTGACCGTGAATTAGCTGCAACCACTTAGTAATGTATTCAAAAATCACTGCGTAAGAAATGTAAAAGAAAAAGATGAGAATGGTGCGTTTATTAAATAATGTGCCATAAAGTAATATACTCAAAGAATGAATATGATGAGTATCCAAACATACAAATAAATAAATGTGAATACAAGTCCAACTAAAGCCCAATGATAGGAGTCAGTTCATATAAAGGTAAAAAGCTCATAGGGATAACTTGATAGAAGAAAAAACTGACAAAACAACAATCCAAACATTGACTGTTAAAATTATGAATTGGCCGCTCACCTTCAACAATGACCCAAGGGTCAAGCAAGGCTCATCTGATAGTCAGATAAGGAATTCTGCTGAGGAAGTCACATGACCGGTGGCGCAACGCGTCGGGTGGAGCCTTGTGCCGTCAGTTCCGGTGGTGTTTTATGGAAGTACGATGAGGAGGCAAGTGTCATTACTCCCATTGCTTTTTACTGCCGTTTTTATTCTTACTTGATGTAAGCAGTTTATTTTACTAAATACATTTACTTTTCATTTGGCAATATTGCACTATGGCTGTTCTTTGTTTCATTTGAGCACCATTTATACAAGAAGTGCCATTCCTTGGAGTGAGCCGTTTCCTCTATATATGGAATTACCCAAGATATTTTGATGCCAAGTTTTGGACGTAGTTCTTCGTCTTCGCCTGGGACTTGGATGCCTTTACAGATCCATCAGCAGGATTCCTTATCTGTCTATCTGATGAGCCTTGTTTGACCCTTGGGTCATTGCTGGAGGTGAGAGGCCAATTCATAAATTTAACAGTTGATGTTTTGTCTGTTAGCCCTATGAGATGTTTACCTTTATATGAACTGACTCCTACCATTGGGCTTCAGTTGGATTTTTATTCACATTTATTTTTTTGTATGTTTGGATACTCATCATATTCATTCTTTGAGTATATTTCTTTATGGAACATTATTGAATAAGCGCATTATACCGCCTTGAACACTGCCACCTCTCCTATTATACTGCCCTCCACTAACCCCCATCCCAATTTACTGCCCTCCACTACCACCCCTCCCATCATACTGCCCTCCACTACCTCCCCTCCCATAATGGTGCCCTCCACTAACCCCCCTCCCATTATACTGCCCTCCACTACCACCCCTCCCATCATACTGCCCTTCGCTACCACCCCTCCCATCATACTGCCCTCCACTACCACCCCTCCCATCATACTGCCCTCCCTCCCATCATACTGCCCTCCACTACCACCCCTTCCATAATGGTGCCCTCCACTAACTCACCCTCCCGTTATACTGCCCTCAACTACCACCCCTCCCATCATACTGCCCCCTCCCTTTATACTGCCCTCCACTGCCCCCCTCTGCTATCACCCCCTTTCATAATACTGCCCCCTACCAAATATACTGCCCTCCACTGCCACCCCTCTCATTTTACATTATACTGCCCCACTCCCATTATACTGCCCTCCACTGCCACCCCTCCCATTTACATTATACTGCCCTCCACTACCACCCCTCCCATTATACTGCCCTCCACTGCCACCTATTCCATTTACACTAACCCCTCCTATTATACTGCCCTCCACTAACCCCCCCATTATACTGCCCTCCACTACCAGTAGTACTAAGGGGGCACTCTGGAGGAGGATGTAAGGGGGCACTCCAGAGGATGTAAATAGGCACTAAGGGGGCACCCCGGTGGATGTAAGGGGGTTCTGACTAAGAATCGCAAGAGTGCCCCCTTTCATCCCCCCTTACAACCTCCAGGGTGCCCCCTTAGTGCCCCTTTACTTCCTCCAGAGTGCCCCCTTACATCCTTCGGAGTGCCCCACCACCAGTGGCTGACAGACTATGAGGAGGTGGTATTGTACTCCTCTTCCTCCTCTCTCCACTACTACCCCCCGCTATACATTCCGCACTCCTCTCCTGTACATATTACCCCCCGCCATACACGCCGCACTCCTCTCTAGTACATTTTACCCACCGCCATACATTCCGCATCCCTCCAGTCATGCTATACATTATACTGCCCTCCACTACCACCCCCTCCTGTCCCAACATACTGCCCTCCACTGCCACCCCTCCTATTATACTGCCCTCCACTGCCACCCCTCCTTTTATACTGCCCTCCACTGCCACCCCTCCTATTATACTGCCCTCCACTGCCACCTCTCCTTTTATACTGCACTCCACTACCACCCCTCCTATTATACTGCCCTCCACTGCCACCTCTCCTATTATACTGCCCTCCACTGCCACCCATCCTATCATACTGCCCTCCACTGCCACTCCTATTATACTGCCCTCCACTGTCATTATACTGCACTCCAATAACCCCCCCTATTATACTGCCCTCCACTACCACCCCCTCCCATCATACTGCCCCCTTCCATTATACCGCCTTGAACACTGCCACCTCTCCTATTATACTGCCCTCCACTAACCCCCATCCCAATTTACTGCCCTCCACTACCACCCCTCCCATCATACTGCCCTCCACTACCACCCCTCCCATAATGGTGCCCTCCACTAACCCCCCTCCCATTATACTGCCCTCCACTACCACCCCTCCCATCATACTGCCCTTCGCTACCACCCCTCCCATCATACTGCCCTCCACTACCACCCCTCCCATCATACTGCCCTCCCTCCCATCATACTGCCCTCCACTACCACCCCTTCCATAATGGTGCCCTCCGCTAACTCCCCTCCCATTATACTGCCCTCAACTACCACCCCTCCCATCATACTGCCCTTCGCTACCACCCCCCCATTATACTGCCCTCCACTACCAGTAGTACTAAGGGGGCACTCTGGAGGAGGATGTAAGGGGGCACTCCAGAGGATGTAAGTAGGCACTAAGGGGGCACCCCGGTGGATGTAAGGGGGTTCTGACTAAGAATCGCAAGAGTGCCCCCTTTCATCCCCCCTTACAACCTCCAGGGTGCCCCCTTAGTGCCCCTTTACTTTCTCCAGAGTGCCCCCTTACATCCTTCGGAGTGCCCCACCACCAGTGGCTGACAGACTATGAGGAGGTGGTATTGTACTCCTCTTCCTCCTCTCTCCACTACTACCCCCGCTATACATTCCGCACTCCTCTCCTGTACATATTACCCCCCGCCATACACGCCGCACTCCTCTCTAGTACATATTACCCACCGCCATACATTCCGCACTCCTCTCCTGTACATATTACCCACCTCCATACACTCCGTACTCCTCTCCTGTACATACTACTCACCACCATACACTCTGCATTCCCTATTTAACATTGCCACATTCTGCACTATATAAGTAATCTCAGACTCTCTTTAACAACACCCCCTTTAAGCCAATATTTAGCGCAATTTAAGACATGTCCACTGTTCACCATGACACGCTTTGCGCGCCATATTGTTGTTCTTCTTGATGTCTAGGGCCCACTTTTGATCTTGTACACAGGCCCGCTGATTTCATGGTATGCCCCTGCCACAAAAATCAGCAAAAAAATATGTCAAAAAATCATCTTTTCACCCTACACAACGCACAGTGATGCATCACAGTGAGTTGTGGTGCAATACAACACAGGTGCATATTGCAACACAGGTGATATTACTGTATATATAATATCTATTTATAATGAATAGCACAGCAGAATACGCTACAGTAAGGGATAGTTTACAAAAGCTGGCTTCCGACATGCTTTGTTAAAGCTCGCTGAACGCCAGTCAAAGCCCCTGTCGCTAAATAAAATGGTTAGCTTACAGTCCTGTTTACACCTTGCTTTAGCTTGGTGCTTCAATGGGGCTTTAGTGGGGCTTTGGTGGGGCTTTGTGGGGCTTCAAGCAAGCTTTGCCATAGATTTATTTGGAGACTTTGAAGATGCTTTGAAGCACCACTAAAGCTACATGCAACGCTGTATTCTGGCCTAGGCCAACAAGGCCCAGGCCTAGGGCAGAACTTTATAGGGGGGCAGCGCGGAAAGAGTCCCCGCCGGTTTGCGCTGTTAGTGTAGCGCCAGTCTTATGAAGCGGACTGGTGGGATGAGAGGCAAATTGGTCTAGTGCCCCCATAAAATGGCCGCACTTCTTCCAGTATGCGGGCTTCCGGCATTCCCGCAACTGTGGGGGGGGGGGGGGGGGCGCTGATTCTAATTTTGACTGTCCTATCATCCTGGACCACAAACCTTCCTCACTCTGCTATATGTTTTCTGCTGCACCATTGGCATAGTTATATCTTCTAAGTCTTCTCCATAAAATTAGCAGAAATTTTTGCTTAAAGTAGAACTATAGGCAACACTTTTTTTTTTTCATTTTGGATAGAGTAAGGGAGGGTTATAGCCCTTGTCAGTTTATATTTTACCATCCCTGTACCATTGCAGAGATATTCCTGCCCCGTAGCCAAACAGGAAGTGAGAGGAAGTCTATGCAAATTAAGGGAATCCATTGCCCCCAAGCCCTCAGAACTAGTACATTTCAGGGCAGGTCTTAAACAGAAATGGGTGTGGCATTAACAGAAAGGGGTGGGTCATATTTAAATTAGGGGGTGCACGAGTTTAGTCAGGCCTAGGGCAGCACAAAACCTAAATACACTACTGGCTACATGGGGTATAATTTTTGAAGCAAAGATAAAGAGAAGCAAAGCAATAGAAAAATGTAAACAGGACTGTAAGTTAACCATTTTATTTAGTGACAGGAGCATTGACTAGTGTTCAGAGAGCTTTAACAAAGCCTGTCCGAAGCCTTGTATTGAAGTTAGTGTAAACTAGCTGTAAATGTGTGTTGAAGCCAAAGCAAGTGTAAATGAGCCCTAACACTTGCGGTACTACAATGCAACTGTGTGAATCCAGTTACCACGAAATAAAAAAAATTAATACATTTATATTGATAAACCCTGCTGATCATTTGGTCAAACAGTGAGATGGAACTTGGAATGTCTGCACTAGCTATTGCTGTAAGTGTAAAAAATGAATTAAAAACTGCTGTCACAAGTGTAAAAATATGGCATGTTCATAATAAAACTTGAATTCCCTTACAGCACAAAATACCTTCAGTGTAGGTTTAAATCTGATTGCTGCAAGGAAATTCAGACACTTTGATATATGCAACCTATTGTCTGTCTGAGATGAAAAGAAAATATAATCTCAAAACAAAATTTAGTATAGCATAGTATTTTTTTTACAACTGCAAATGATTTGTGTGATTTACCTGATATTTACGGTATTTGAAAACCAAGGTTAGAATAAATACACAAATTCTGTGAAATAGCAAATATTCTGCAGTTATACATTGTGTCATTATTGTTGTTGTTGCAAACAAATTTAGCCACAGGCTGAGTAAGATGGATGTTACTGCTGTAATAAACAGATGTTGTTTAATGAAGAAAATAAAACTATTTTTCTAACTGTTACAAACTGCCTTTTTTTCTGTTATGCCTCATACACACAATCGCGATTCCCGAAGAGAAAAGTGCGTTGTGAGCTTTTTGTCCCAAATTGCAACCGTGTGTATGCTCCATCGCACTTTTTCTGTGAAAATTCCTGCCAAGAAAAGATTGAAAGCAGGATCTCAATTTTGGTGACAGGAAAAATTCCTATCGGGAATCGCGATCGTCTGTATGCAATTACGACGTGAAATAACCTGCGCATTCTTATGTAGCGCTCACCCCCGAAGGAGCTGCTGGTTGATTTTGGGATCGGCCTGCTAAGTTACCCTGGCGGTGTCTAGGGGTGCAATTGTGAGAACAGTGGTAGTGAGCGAAGGTCCAGACAGCCAATAAAAGGGTTTTCAATGCTTTATTGCCCAGGCCAAACACGGCCAACATCAACACGTATTAGGAAGGTCAAGGTTGATGAAGGAAAGAGAAGAGAACCTTGCGGTATCAGGCCTGGATGTTGAATGGAGCAATCAATACTGCTCTGTATAGTACCAATTGTAGTAAGTCGCCACTCTGCTCGGAGTGGGTAAAGTGCCCCCGGACAGACCCCTATAATAGGCCTGGCAGCCGAAGCGTCACTCTGAACTAGCTGGGAGGAACAGGTCTCTTTCACAGACCCGGCTCTAGGGCCTCTGCCACAGGCCAGTTTCAATAAAGGACTTAGGTGAATAAAGAGAGCGAATCCTCCCAGTTGACTTTTCCTATATGGGCCCCCCGGATGACAGCAAGCATACCTGTCAGTGGTCCAGATGCCCGATCCCAGACTGGGATCCTCTCAACAAGTCATGGGACCCAGTGGAAGACTGGGGTCCCCTTTCTCCTCAGGATGAGGTTCAATACAGCTGCCAGCTTTGGCCAGGTGGGCCGTGCTGGCGGGGTCCATGGATGCGCGTACCCTGAAGGTGGATACCGCACCTGGAACGGGGACCCCGCGAAGATTTTTCAACACATGACCCCTGTCACAGATATACTCTCCCCCAGCATGCCCCGCAAGGGAAAACTCCTCCAATTGGCTTCTGGGGAAAACTTGCTCTGCCAGAACCCCTCTGGCGCCAACTGCCGGCAAGGGGTGGTATTGCACCCCTTGACCACAGACTGACCCAGTGGAAATTTCTGGGATGACAGAAGTCCCAAATTTAGACAAACACGAATGGGAGCAAAGTAACTCTCCCATTCCCACTAACTTTAGCGTAGCGCCCTTGATGAAAGCAAGGGGGCGCTAGACTTAGAATCAAGTACGAGACAAAATCGTTCGGTCTGGTAAAACTAGCGTTCATAATGGAGATAGCACATTTGTCGCGCTGTAACGGACTGAAGCACGAAGACTGAAAAGCGCAAATCGTCTCTCACCAAACTTTTGCTCACACGAGATTAGCAAAAGCAGCCCAAAGGGTGGTGCCCTTCATTTGAAACTTCCCTTTTCTAGTGCCGTCGTAAGTGTTGTACGTCACCGCATTCTTGACGGTCGGAACTTCGTCCAAGATTAGTGTGATCGTGTGTATGCAAGACAAATTTCAGCCGTTTTCCTGCTGGAAAAAAATATTTTTTCTTGTCGGAAATCGCGATTATGTGTACGAGGCATTAGGCTATGAAATGCATGTAATCTACACAACTTCCAAACAAGGTGACATTATATTATTGTTTAAAGTGGAACTCCATCCGAAAGATAATTCTAAAAATATTGGGTTTGAGTCTCTGTTCCTCATGTTGTTTTTACCCCCACTAGTGATATTTCTTTGCCTTCCCATCCTAATCTTGTCACAGCGACTAGAATTGATGGGACAGAGAAAGTAACTAAAACCCTTTTTTGTGATAGAATGGGAAGGGTCTTACATTTAACAAAAGTCTGGACTTCCACTTTTAATAAAAATGTACAAGTGTAAGTTTCTTAAATTTGCAAAATAAAGGATAAACACAAATAGATGAGCCTCATTCTATGGTGGACACTGTAAAAATTAGGAAAACATAATTCCAGAATAAACGGTTCAATGCACTAAAGCTGGCAATGCACACAAAGAAATATTCCTGATTCATCCATATGAAGATAAACCAATCTCCCACTGCTGGATATTGTACTCTAAAGCCCTGTACACACGATCGGTTTGTTTGATGAAAACGGACCGATGGACCGTTTTCATCGGACGAACCGATCGTGTGTGGGCCCCATCGGTTTTTTATCCATCTGTGAAAAAAAATAGAACCTGTTTTAAATGTTTCTTATGGTTAAAAAAACTATAGAAAAAAACGATCATCTGGGGGGAAATCCATCGGTCAAAAAAACATGCATGCTCAGAATCAAGTTGACGCATGCTCGGAAGCATTGAACTTAATTTTTCTCAGCACGTCGTAGTGTTTTACGTCACCGCGTTGGACACGATCAAATTTTTAACCGATGGTGTGTAGGCAAGACTGATGAAAGTCAGCTTCATCAGATATCCGATGAAAAAATCCATCGGATTAGATTCCATCAGATATCCGATCGTGTGTACAGGGCTGAAGATTGAATGCAGCCAATTGGCTGCAGTCCCTGTTTGGCCAACTTTTTTACACCTCCTCCTTTAATTTCCCAATCAAATTTTGTTTAGCTGGGAAGTTTTGACAGGGCCCCTCACTGTTTGAATTTGGCTGATTCACAGGAATGAATTGGAAGGACCTCCAGGTAAGAAACTTTGCAGTAGAGGCACAAACAATGATTTGCTTAAAGTGGACCTTGAAGTAAAATGCATGAATGCCTTCTTGCAAGATTTCAGTTCTGTATTCCCCAGGATCTAGCCAGAGGGAGTGCAATACCACCCTTGCCTAAACACTGCGAGTGGAAGACAAGAGTGAGGCAAGTATAAACCCTTTTCCTTTACAGGTATATATTGCGCCTACTTACGGTGCGTGATAGGTGAAGTATGAGGGAGCCCAGACAGCACTTTACAGAAAGACATTTTTTAGAAAAATTAAGAACATTAGGTAGAAATGTTTTGCACACATTGTATACAGTAAATAAAATAATAATAATAAACAGTCACTTCCCCTAAGGCCCCGTACACACGAGAGGATCGATCCGCTGAAATTGATCCGCGAATCGGTTTCAGCGGATAGATCCGCTGGTGTGTACGATCCAGCGGATATTTATCCGCGGATATATTTCGGGCCGACCGATTTCCAGCGGATAAAAATTTCTTAGCATGCTAAGAAATCTATCCGCTGGAGCCGATCCGGTGGTCCGTACAGACTCACCGGATCGATCCGTCCGAACCCATCCCTCGCATGCGTCGTAATGATTTGACGCATGCGTGGAATTCCTTATATGACAGCGTCGCGCACGTCGCGTCATCGCAATGGGAATTCGGCGCGGATTTCGATCCAATGGTGTGTACACTCCATCGGATCAAAATCCTCAGAGGATTTATCCGCGGAAACAGTCCGGAGGACCGTATCCGCGGATAAATCCTATCGTGTGTACTAGGCATAAAGCAGCCAGCATGACTAGCCAATCGAGTAAGGCAGTTTGTTCCTGCCAGCGTCCCCTTTTGTCCACACACTATGCTACCAATTTTGCAATATTGAAGACACAATGAGATACAGTAGCAAAAACTATTTGCATTCTCTATAAGAGTATAAGTCCTAAAACTAGCATAAAACTAGGAGTGCCAAGCACATTCCCTAATATCCTGATATTCAGTATACATGTAGCAGTTGGTTGCTACTAGTAACTAACATCCACCATATCACCCTGCTGCCAGACCTTAATCTATTACTAATGGCGTCCCTAGGGGGGGGGGGCAGAGGGGTCCCTGACCCCCCCAACATTATGCTGTGCCCCACCATTTTATTTAATTTTTTTTGTATTTTGCTCGGCCGCCGCTGGAGTAACACAATCTCTCCTGAGAGGGAGAGCGTCCCCAGTCAGCTCTGCGGATGATTCCTCCCCCTCCCTCTGCTCGCTGACACTGCATAATGCGAGCGCTCACACAACCGCAGCCGTCCGATCTGCTCCTTCCCCTGCATCCTCATTGGCACGGAGAAGAGCGAGTTGCAGGAAGGACTCTAGGAGCACTGTGTGGGGGGGGGGGGCCCAAGCCTTCATCTCAGTTACTGAAAAAACAGACTGATTTCTCCCATCCTTAGGACAGGAGAACCAGCCTGTAAATTCCGAGAGTGGTGACTACAAGCTGATGGCGGCACCACGGAGGGGGGCATGACGGCGGCACCACAGAGGGGGGCATGATGGCGGCACCACAGAGGGGGGCATGACGGCGGCAGAAAGGAGGGGGGCATGACGGCGGCAGAAAGGAGTGGGGACACAGCGGCAGCACGGAGGGGGACATGACGGCAGCAGGACGGAGGGGGGCATGATGGCGGCAGCAAGGAGGGGGGCATGACGGCGGCAGCAAGGAGCGGGGACACAGCGGCAGCATGGAAAAAGTTGGCAGCACGGAGGGGGAATGGAGGAGGATACAAGGACAGTCAGTGGTGATCGGTGCTTGTAACTCCCCCACCGCACTGATCACCCTGACTGTCCAGGTATCGGGTGAAGCATCGGAGCATTTGCACCCAGTACAAGTACTCGGGCAAATGCTCGGTATCGGTCCCGATACCGATACTAGCATCGGTATCGGGACAACCCTAGTTATATTCCTTCCCCAACCTCCAACCCATTGCATTTGTATTCATAGTTCGTTTGCATCCATAAATGACAGGAGAGACGTTGGCAAAGTCTTTCAGATTCAGTTTTAGCGCTAAAATTGTCCGTAAGAAAAAGAAACCTTTATATTTCAAGTATTAATCTGAATTTTTTCTCTCCTGAACCTTTATCAAAACAAATTTTCAGTGTGGTATGGCACAGACGAACTTCCAACCAGATGAACAGTCTTCATCTCTGTTCCAGAATCCTCTCCAATTTCGCTCCACCAAGATTCTGGAAGTGAAACACAAAGGCAGAATCAAATTCTTATCCATAATATCTCATAACACAGGAATTTAGTGTTCCTGACTTCTGAACAAATTATCAAAACACCCTGCTTCCTCTAGGATGAACCTATTCTAAAATGGATCCCCATGGTACAAGCAAAAATATAAAATAATAAAAAAAATGAATTTGAACGTTGCTTCTCAAAAATTCAAAATTTTAAGCATTAAAAAAAAAAAATGCATTATCTGTACTCTAAGGCCCGGTACACATGGGTAAACATGTACAATGAAACCGGTCCGTCGGACCGTTTTCACCGTACATGTCTGCCCGGGGACTTCTGTACGATGGCTGTACTAACCATCGTACAGAAGTCTGCGCGTAAACAATACGCGGGGCGTGTCCGCGCCGTCGCCGTGACGATGACGCGGCGATGACGTGGCGACGTGGGCGGGCCTGCCTTTTAAATGCTTCCACGCATGCGTCGAAGTCATTCGACGCATGCGAGGGACGACGGGCGCTCGGACATGTACGGTAGGTCTGTACTGACGACCATACATGTCCGAGCGGGCAGGATTCCAGCGGACGGTTTTAAAACAAGTCCAGGAATATTTGCCCGCTGGGAAAAGGCCCTGCGGGCAAATGTTTGCTGGAATTCTGCCCGCTCGCGCCTACACATGACCGAACATGTATGCTGAAACTGGCCCGTGGACCAGTTTCAGCATACATGTTTGGTCGTGTGTACGGGGCCTTAGATCTATGCACTACTCTCCCTTTCAGGTGGATAAATCCTAACAATTTTTCCACCTTAACAAAACAAAAATTAAATAGATGAAACACTAGTAACAAACAAATGAAAAAAAAAATAATAATTGAAAAATTAAAAAAAAAAAAAATAATTAATAATGAAAAAAAATGTTTTAATAAAAAAAAAATAATAATAATAATAATAAAAAAAATCAAAATATTAGAAATAATAAAATAAAAAATGAACAATAAAAAAATTACAAAATTAATTTAAAAAAATTATACAAAAAATTATGGAAAAAAAATAAAATCTGGCCATCAACAACACGGCAAGAGAACCACCATCAAACAATGACAAACACTCAACTTTTAATTAAAGACATCCATGGACTTTTCTCCTGAGAAGAGTAAAGCCCCGTACACACGGTCGGATTTTCGGCCAACCAACTTCAAAATCCGGCACTTTTCAAATTTCTCCGACCGTGTGTACGTTCCATCGGACCAACTTTTTTGGCTTCAATCGGACAAAAAGTTGGGTCTGTGAACGGACCAACTTTCTGTTCTGAAAAGTCCGATTGTGCAAAGTGCGACCGTGTGTACAGAAAACCATCGGACTTTTCAAAAAAAGCTAAATGCGCATGCCCCGAAATAAAGAGCACCCGGAAGCCAGCTGTCTAGTAAAACTAGCGTTCGTATTCGAAAATGCTCATTCGTCACGCGGCAAGTTTCGAAATCTCAAATAGCAGCGCATATTCTTTTTTTCTTTATAATGTCCTAATATGTACATCTGCTCAACTGGTGATTGGGATTAAAAACAAATGTATTTACTTTGGATTAGTGTATTTTCTGGATATGAATCCAGCCTTTTTTTTCATATTTATTTGAAATTCCAAACCAAAAAATATCCACAATTCTTTATGCTGGGCAAAGTAATAACTACTCTATTTATGTCCCTTCAATTTTAGCAAAGGGCCTGCCTACTCACAAACTTAAATTTGACTTTCCACACATAATCCACAAGTTTTTAGCATCATCATTTTATTTTGCAAAAAATGGGAAAAATAATAACAGATCCAAATACAAAACAACAGGAAGGCAGCAATTGAAGAACTGGTTGACTTGGCAAAGCCTCTGTACCCCAGGGCATACATAAATTAGGTTAGAATCTCCAAACTTGGGTACCTGAGCATTAACTAAAATATAAGGAGCCCAAGAAGATTGTGGTCTCCAAAAGATGGGGAGCAGCAGCAGCAGACATATATGTGCCCAGGCTGTGGTACTTCAACAGGCTGATATTTCTGCATACCAAACTGGCCAACACTCTCCACACTTCACACCTCATCAGCTGAAGCGTTATCATTTTTAACACTCCCACCACAATACAAAAAACAATAATATATTAAAAATAAAGATTTTATGCCATAATTCGAGCATTTTTTGTTAAGCCAAACAAAAAAATACATACTCAACTACAAATAATAGCAAAAATATGTTCAAAATCATAGATATTTCAATATAAATTAGTATCCCCTAAAATCGGGGCTCTGAGTTGGCCACTGACCCCCATGCTGCTGTGGTGGGTTGGCTTGCTGGGGTGGGTTGGCTTGCTGGGGTGGGTGGGCTTGCTGGGGTGGGTGGGCTTGCTGGGGTGGGTAGGTTGGCTGGGGTGGGTAGGTTGGCTGGTGTGGCTCGGCTTGCTGGGGTGGGTAGGTTGGCTGGGGTGGGTAGGTTGGCTGGTGTGGCTCGGCTTGCTGGGGTGGGTGGGCTTGCTGGGGTGGGTAGGTTGGCTGGGGTGGGTAGGTTGGCTGGTGTGGCTCGGCTTGCTGGGGTGGGTGGGCGTGCTGGGGGGGGTAGGTTGGCTGGGGTGGGTAGGTTGGCTGGTGTGGCTCGGCTTGCTGGGGTGGGTGGGATTGCTGGGGTGGGTAGGTTGCCTGGGGTGGGTAGGTTGGCTGGTGTGGGTAGGCTGGCTGGTGTGGGTAGGTTGGCTGGTGTGGGTAGGCTGGGTGTGCTTGGAAGCTTGTCTGGGGTTGGTAGGCTGTCTGTTGTTGGTAGGCCTGTTGTACATTGGCTGGAGGTGTGTGATCTATATCACAGACATGGGAATTAGGGTTTAGCTCCCGTTTCCTGGCCTTGCTAAGGAGCTGGACCATGATCCCCTCACATAGCTCCCTTTGATCGGCATCAATTTCCCGTAGTTTGTTTGCTATAAAACAGCCAAACCCTTCTGCACTATCGGGTGCTGTGGTGATGACCGATGTGGCCCTACTTAGAAATTCAGCCGTGGCATCATCCAGATGTTGCCTCTTCTTGGCCCTTTTCCTAGGAGGGTTCAGTGTAGGGATTCTACATTGTGTGGACTGTCTGCTGGGCCCAGCCTCTTCTTGGCTGGCAACGTCCTGTGTCTGAAAAAGGAGCATCATTTTTTTTTCTTGCCATCATAACAACACATTAACATCATAGTCAGGGGCGTACCTAGAGCATTTGGCACCCGGGGCAGATCCAATATCTGGCACCCCCCCCCCCACACGTTAAAATGTAAAAACACCCCACTGTGCCCCCTGCATACCTCTGCATCCTTCAATATCATTTTTTTACTACTGTGTACCCCTCTCCACAACTGCACGTCTGGACCCCTTTACATAACACAGCACCCTACACCTCTGGACCCCTTTACATTACACAGCACCCTACAACTCTGGTCATGTCACCCCCCTAGCAACGCCACTGATCATAGTATATCTGAATGCACATATTTTCAGGAATACTATACCTGTGTCAAGCTGAGCTCCTCCTCCTCCTCCTCCTCCTCCTCCTCCTCATCCTGAGTTGGTTCAGCCTCAGTATCTGTGGCCTCTGCTGATGCGGATGCAAGTGTGGACAGATGTTTTCTTGGCTCTGTTTGGTCCTTTAAAAACATCAGGCTGCTGAAGTACCATAGCTTGGGCACATAAACATCATCTGCTGCCGCTCCCGATCTTTTTGAACACTCAATCTTCTTGAGCTCCCTCTTAAAAGTGCTCCTCAGGCTCCCAATTTTTGCTTTTATTTGGGTCTCGTTGGCCCTGGGGTACACAGTCTTTGCTTCTGCCACCAGTTCATCAATTGCTGCCTGCCTTTTATTTTTATTGGAGTAGTCTTTATTGGTGACCTGCCACAGACATGTGTGTGATCTATAGAGATCAATAAAAGCAGTGATGAATGCTTTGGAATTAAGCTTTCCACCCTTTGCTTTCGGCATTTTTTGGATGAGATATCTGCAATAAAGGATACAATACGACCAATAAGTGCTTGCTGTAACTTCCTAACCTGCTTATACAATCTCTGTTTGCTCTAAGCTAAATCATGCAGTAACCACTAGTGTCCCAATGTATTCACCTACCTTCGTTCCGCGTAGACCTTCGGCTGCACGTAGAGTCGTTCCGTTAGGTTCGTGCATGCGTCCGTGACATCGAGCGCTCGTTCTTGATTTATATAGCCTACGCATGCGTGAAGCTTCGCTCTACGTGCGTCATGACGCTGGGGCGGGACCACAATCCTTTTTCTTCATGCGACATTCTGGGATGTGTGAGGGAGAATGTGATGGCGGAACCCACGAAAACGAATAGGCCCCGCAGTGGAGGCGTTTATAGAAAACACAAGGCCACCCCCATGAGCAAGGGGGAGATGGTGGAGATGGTTCGCATCTTTGAGAAGTACGATTACGATTGTAAACTCGAAAATTATGATAGGCCCAACAGCCATAAAGACTGGGTTCTGGAGAAGGTCCTCGCGGTATTGGAAGGAGATTATGGTATCCAACGAACGAAAGACCAAATCCGCAAACGATGGTCAGATTTGAAGCACAGAGAGCAAGAAAATTTAGAAGCCATTCACCGCACCATTATCAAAAGAAGTAAGTACATGTAATTTGAGAATTATTTGTCTGTACATTATAGATGGATGAAATTTAATGATTTCTTTTTCTGGTGGGGCCTACAGAAGAAGTTAATGGAAGTTTAAAAGCAGTTCATTACAATTGTAAAGTTTTTATTATGTCTTGGCTACTTTTGGCAAATCCTTAATATACTGTATTCTAATTTTTTCAACAGGACAAAGGCACAGAGAAAGACACCACAGGGGACAAAGGGAGGCTTCCCTTGGCCGGGCTCCAACAGGGGAGAGAACAGGGGAGACAACATGCCCCAAATCTGCCCCAAAACGTAAGTTAATAAAAATGCTTATGTGCTTTTGCCAGTGACAGGGGTGTTTAGAGATAGGACAAACGCCATGGTGTCAGGACTGAACTTAAGGGGTACATTACACTTTATGTTAGATGCGTGGCTCATCACTGACCATTAATGACGCATTTACAGGGTAGAGATGGGTAGAGGAGAGGCCCTGGGGATCCGAGTCACACAGAGTCACGCCTGCTAGATTTCACATCATATAAACCATATTGCCATAGCAAACAAGAGTGATGGGTGCCATCTGCCTGAGTTGTTTAATGTGGCCTAGATATAGACATGTCTTCATACATTTTATATGACATCATACTCCTGTTCCCTAGCATTGCGTTTATTGTAATAATGCATAGTGTAGTACACTAGTGTGGCGCAAACTGGTTCACCAGGGCAAGGTTGGTGGACTTTAAAAGCAGCACATGTGATTATGTTAATATAATGTAATTTTGGCAAGGATTCATAGATGATTTATTCTTTCATTTTAGAGGATTGTGAGTGTGCTCAACACCAACCTTTGCAGGATTTGGAGGATAGTGCCGGACCCAGCAAAGAGCCACCAGTCGACAGCACATCCCCAGACACCAGATATGCTGAGGGTGAAGGAGTGCAAGAAATGCAAGATGAGCCTTCGGAGGTTGTTGTTTGCCCCAGTAAGTTTTTGGAACATGTGCTTTGCAAAATCAACACCTGTTTTTTTTTTCTAGGTCCACACCACACACGCCTACACCACAATAGCAAATTATTTAGTGTATTCAACATTTGAGCATGTAGAAGGGAGAGGTGGCAGTGGTGTTTAGGTAGATGCATTTGAAGACACATGGATATGCACCTGGCCCAAGATTTACAGAGTATTATCTGTAGTGTGTACATTCACTAGTAGTGTAGGTGTATTATGAAGATGAAAAAGGTTGTTAGGACTAATTGAGTGTCTAGGTAAGTATTTCAAGAAAATAGACCCCATTGTAAAATTTTGCTTTATTTTGGGATTGCCTCAGTCACTTCACCATCAAACACATAATAAATTTTTGTCTTTTTCCAAGGCCACCAACTACCAGGATGCACTATTGGTCGGATCAGTGCTGATATGCTGCAGGCAATGACAGAGCTGGAAAATCTCAAGGAGGCTGCCACTGGTGTTCAGAGACGAATCCGGGATTATTACGACCTGTTAGCAAAATTTTAGTTTTTTTCTATCGTTGTTTTATAATTACAAATGTTCCCTCGTGTTCAAGGTTTTATCATGGAAATATTTGTAATTAGCCTTGTTTGCACATGCTCAGTTTGTGATAATTCAAAGAATTTGCACTAATTCTATTTGCACTACGCACATTTTGTAAAATCTGACTTTTTTCTCCAAAAAAAAAGTTTTAATGGTTGGTCATTACCACAAAATGACTATCTTTATGTGTGATTTCAGGGTCTCAGCTGAGTGTTTATCCACTCTTCTTCTCCTGGTGCCTACAAATGTCATTTTGTAATATTTTAAGGGCTTGACCTTAAAATCAGACAAAAATGCACATATAGAAATGCCCAATGTATCGAGGCCAAAAGTGGAACAACTTGTCATTCTGACCCTGGGATTGCACCAGGAGAAGGAGAGTTGCTAAAGACTGTGCTAAGGGTCAGTTCACATCAGACGCAGTTCCATTCATTTTGGTGTGCATTTTTGTATGCGACAAAGATGCAGGCACAGGGTTTGACATGCACTCCATTATGGTTCCGGTCGGCTCTAGCTCACAACATGGTAGTCCGTTTCCGGTGATAAGGCTAACTACATGTTGTGAGCTACAGCCAACCACAACCCACGGGGCGCATGGAGACCACTGTGCATGCATTTTTGCCACACCCAAAAATGGAACACAGAATGAACAAAAGTGCATCTGGACAGACATTTACATTGGTAATTTTTTATTTGTTGCGTGAAGAAAGCTGAAAAAGGAAAAATTTTGATGTAAAAAAGTTTACAATGTCTAGGGCTGAGTTTGAAAAGATGCATGTTTAGCATTTAACCCAAAAAATACACAATTGTGTTATTCCTGAACTACCAATGTTTTTTGATTTTGTAAACTGCCAAAAAGTGACATTGGATTGAACAAATATATTTTTTGAAACATTTTGTGGATTATTATTTATCTGATCACTACTACCAGTATATTTGCATATGGAAAAGGTGTGTATCAGAAACAAAAGGCATAATAATAATACACATAGCTGTTTGTAACTTTAGAAAGGCTAATTAAACATTTGGTTGTTTTAAAATATTTAATGGTAATCACAGCAACATTTCATTAATCAGTAAAATAATAGTAATAAACAAACATAACAGCATCTTGGAAACGAATTTAAGGTTTTCAAAAGGAACATCATAAAGGTTCCCAAAAAACTAAAGGACATCTTGCTGCCAAGGCACTGCCCCTCTACCCACAAAATACTCCATATATTGCTCCCGCACCAGACGGGCATTCTGGGAGGAGACAGCAGGTCGAGTTTGTTGCAGGGCTGGCATCACTGCATCTTCAGCTGGACGTCCACCTGAGGGGTCATCAGTATGCCCGGAACCTATGTAGTTAGCAGCATTCCTCCGTAGAAAATTATGGAGGATGCAGCAGCACAAAACCACATGATTTATTTTGTATTCCGCCAAGTGAATGGCAGTCAGAAAAAGCCTAAAACGACATGACAAAATGCCAAAGGCGTTTTCAACCACCCTTCTGGCACGAGATAGTCTGTAGTTATATATCCGTTGCTCACGAGTGAGGTTCCTCATTGGAAAGGGCTTCAAAAGATGTTCCCCAAGAGCAAACGCCTCATCTGCCACAAATACAAAGTTGAGGCCCTCCACGTTGTCCTGCGCAGGTGGCAAATGTAAGGTGCCAGACGTAAGACGCTGATAGAATTCGGTATGAGCCATGACACCTCCATCGGAATGACGACCATTCATACCGACATCAACATATAAAAACTCATAATTTGCTGAAACAATAGCAAGCAGAACTATGCTGTTAAAGCCCTTATAATTATAAAAAAAAGAGCCTGAGGCCGGTGGAGGAACAATTCGGACATGTTTGCCATCAATGGCACCCCCACAGTTGGGAAAATTCCACTGATTGGCAAACTGGGCTGCAACATCCTGCCATTCCTCAGGGTTTGAAGGAAACTGTGGAGTGAAGCAAAGAAAAATTAGTTAATACTTGAGCACAAAATATTATCAGCATTTTGAAAACATACATTATAGGGGCAAGAGAACACTAAAATATATCCAAACATTTGTGGAATAACAATTAAGAAGCAGAGCAAATAATATGCTTCATGACTCCCTCTGGTGGCAGATTAAATACATTTTGTGTAGATAATGTTAAATGCTTAAAGCTTGGCAAGTGGTAAGAACTCTCTCCTTTTCCATGGGACCAATATGGTGAACCAATGAAGGATCAGGTTGCAACCGACTTGGGTTTTTGTGACTGTCACACCAGAGGGTAGACAATAACATAATATATACAAATAAGACAAAGTACTAATAAAATATTTTGGAGAAATCATGAAGTGTATCAAATGTGAAAACAAAGAAAAAAACTTACCCGAATATAGTCCTTCTGCAGGACTTGAATAATGGCACAGCAAGTGTCCGGAATTATGTGTCCCAGAGCCTGGGGAGAGATCCCAGTAGTAAACTTTATGTCCTGTAGATTTCTCCCTGTCGCCAAATATCGCAAAGTGGCTATGAGCCGTTGCTCTGCAGGAATAGCAGGCCTCATACAGGTGTCCTTCTTGCTAATATATGGGGACAGCAAGTTTAGAAGACGCTGGAAGCAGGCATCTGACATCCGAAGATAGTTCCGAAAATCATTCGGATTATTTTCTTGCAGCTCCCTCAGCAATGCCATATGTGAAAATTGGTCCCGATTAAGCAACCAATTTTTGGTCCAAACAGTCCTCCTCTTCCTGGTCCTGGTCCGGGCTTGAGCAATAGCCAGAACTCCAAGACCATAAACAGCCCGTTCTCTCGCTGGATTCCGCAACATCTCGTTATCGAGCGAACGCACGCAAAGTAACGAGCAAAAAGGCACGAAAATGGAAATCGGGAAAGCACTCACACGAAACGTAAACTAACTATATAGTAGCTGATGGAACGCAACGCGGGACGTACGAAACTTGAACTTCCTCTTTGAATCGCGTGGCCGTACGTTAAAACGTCACTACGTTCGTGTTGGTTGAGGAAAAAGTCCGAGTGTGTGTATGCTATGGGTGTGATCGGACAAATCAATTAAGTCAAAAATCCAAGGGAAATTTTGTTGGATGTCCGACCGTGTGTACGAGCCTTTAGTGCTCATTTCTATCTGAAAGAGAATTAGTTAATGGGAAAAACAAAAAAACAAACATCTGTACTTCATCACAATCATTTGTAACCTCACTTGTAACTCTATAATCCATCAATGTGTGACAATTGTTTAATATTTTTTCATTGTTTGCAAACAATTACTAATTAATGAGCTCATGGTACCATGTGACACTCAATTATGCATTTACAATAACCCAACCCTTTCTCTGCTAAATTTGCGCACTGTTGTTCTCACTTTGTAGGATCTGCAAAAAAAAAAAAAAACATTAGTATCCAAACCAGTTAAACGTCTTCCCTGGTCTCTAGAAAAAAAGGAATACACAAAGACAGTTATTACACAATTACCACAAGTTCACAACAATTGACGTTTTAAGTCCCCCAAGCCTTTTTCCATTTTGTAATGCTAGGGGAACAATTGCCATATTTTCCTATACTAAGTAGGCAGTATTGGTAATCCTTGCCATACTACTCAGGAAAAATGGCAATGCCATCTGCGTCCAACTACATACAAGCCAGAATGGTAGATTAGCCCAGGGGGCACACATTGGAATGTTCATCCAGTCTTGTTGCTGGCTGTATTCAGGGCGTGGGCTGTCATGTATTATCTTTTCTTGAGAATTGTGTGCTCTGTCCCGGCTGCTATTTTTCATATCAGGCCTTTGTGTTATGTACTTATCTTGGATGGAGGTTTTCATTGCAGATACCTGTATTTCCGGGGCTTCCTGCTGCATGCTAGCAATCCTAAGGGTTCTATTCCATTTAGAACGTCTGAACTCTCTATGCCTTGCTGTACCTCTGCTTATTGCGGACACATCTGCCTTTGATCCATATTCCCTATGACTGTACTCCTGACAGAAGTCTCACAGGATATTGACAACATTTTGGTAGGATCTAGCATTTCTCAGAGCCATTCTAGCGGGATAGCTTACATAACATTTATTGGCCATTGAGTATATGAAACTTGCATCATCCTCCAATAAGTCAGGACAGTTGAACACTTTCGTATACAATGCAAGATACTCACTGCAAAACAATATCGGGTCATCTCCTTTCCAAAATTTCATTTGTTGCAAATCACTCATACCATTATCACGACTGTCCACAATATGCTGCAACTCTTTCCTCCGCATCTCTGCATCTGCTAAGTTATCATTAACCTGTGCCGATAACTTGCCTACCACAGGTCCTGGTAGCCATGCTTTTAGAAGAGAGCATGCATCCTCATTACTCAAGTGGAATTTAAGTACTAGAGCCTCAAATTTATTGGACAGACTCATTGGTGATTCCAGGCTGTTAAATTCACCCAGAACCTGGCATAATGTAAGTTTCTCTTGGATTGTAATCACACTGTTATTCTGTTTTGCAGCTATAGGTGCAATATCTGACTGTGTTTCATCACGGCTCTTTTCCTCAGTGACTGTGCAGATACTGGCCAATTCACATGTTCCTTTGTGCTCATTGAGCGATACTATATATTGCTCTTTAGCCACTTAAGCCCCGGACCTTTAGGCAGCTAAATGCCCAGGCCAGGTTTTGCGATTCGGCACTGCATCGCTTTAACAGACAATTGCGCGGTCGTGCGACGTGGCTCCCAAACAAAATTGGCGTCCTTTTTTCCCCACAAATAGAGCTTTCTTTTGGTGATATTTGATCACCTCTGCGTTTTTTATTTTTTGCGCTATAAACAAAAATAGAGCAACAATTTTGAAAAAAATTCTATATTTTTTACTTTTTGCTATAATAGATATCCCCCAAAAACATATATACAATTTTTTTTCCTTCAGTTTAGGCCGATACGTATTCTTCTACCTATTTTTGGTAAAAAAAATCGCAATAAGTGTTTATCGATTGGTTTGCGCAAAATTTATAGCGTTTACAAAATAGGGGATAGTTTTATTGCTTTTTTTATAAAAAAAATTTTTTTTACTACTATTGGCGGCGATCAGCAATTTTTTTCGTGACTGCGACATTATGGCGGACACTTCGGACAATTTTGACACATTTTTGGGACCATTGTCATTTTCACAGCAAAAAATGCATTTAAATTGCATTGTTTATTGTGAACATGACAGTTGCAGTTTGGGAGTTAACCACAGGGGGCGCTGTAGGAGTTAGGGTACACCTAGTGTGTGTTTACAACTGTAGGGGGGTGTGGCTGTAGGACTGACGTCATCGATCGAGTCTCCCTATAAAAGGGATCACTCGATCGATACGCCGCCACAGTGAAGCACGGGGAAGACGTGTTTACATACGGCTCTCCTCGTTATTCAGCTCCGGGGAGCGATCGCGACGAAGCGGCTATAAACGAATAGCCGCGCCGTCGTCCCGGATCGCTCCCCACGGGAATCCGCCCACCGAACGCAGCGGGGGGGGGGGTCCCGATCGGACCCCCACCCGCTAGAAGGCAAGGACGTATATATACGTCCTTCTGCCTGTACGTGCCATTCTGTGGACGTAAATAGGCGTGCGGCGGGCGTTAAGTGGTTAGTAAGAAGCTGGGAGTGTGCCTTTGCTAATTTCCTTTCTAAAGATATAACCAACTCTTCCATCTCTGACAACTTTATTTGCAATGATTCTAAAAGTTTGCTCTTCATATCACCAGTAATGTATTTAGGTTTTGTGCTGTCCTAGGCCTGACTAAACTCGTGCACCCCCTAATTTAAATATGACCCACCCCTTCCTGTCAAGACCACACCCTTTCTGTTTAAGACGCACTCTGAACATTTTGAGTAGGGACACTACTTCTTAGGGCCTGGGGGGGACAGACCCAGATACACCTATGGTCCTTACCCCAGAAATGTTGTTGACTC
This sequence comes from Rana temporaria, assembly GCF_905171775.1. Taxonomy (NCBI): domain Eukaryota; kingdom Metazoa; phylum Chordata; class Amphibia; order Anura; family Ranidae; genus Rana; species Rana temporaria. Next base: position 55,621,665 of record NC_053494.1, on the reverse strand, counting down.
AAAAGGTGAACTCTTTGTCTGCTCCATCTGGAACCATAAGTACAACACAAGTTCATGCGAAACAATGGAAGCAAGTACAATGCTTGGCAGACACCTTTTGGAAAAGATGGAAGAGAGAGTATCTATCAAATCTGCAACGCCGTAGGAGGATCGCCCAAATGTAAAAGTGGGTAATGTTGTTCTGTTAAAGGACAGCCAAGAGGGCAGGAACCAGTGGTCCATAGGACTTGTTGTCAATGTTCTACCAAGCAGGGATGGCAAGGTTATAAAGGTGGAGGTCAAGATTGTAAAAAATGAGATCACCAGAATTTATCTCAGACCTATAACTGACATTATAGTTTTGATCTTACATTAGCTAGGATTCTATTTTCCTGTTATATGTTTTTTCTGCATAGCAGTAGTTATTTAGGTAGTGACATAACAAATTATGCCAGACAGGGAGGGCCAGATCCACGTAGATCGGCGTAATTTTAAGCAGGCGTAGCGTATCGTAGTTACGCTACGCCGCCGCTACTTTGAGAGGCAAGTGCTGTATTTTACAAAGCACTTGCGTCTAAAGTTACGGCGGCGTATCGTAAATGTGTCGGCGTAAGGGCGCGGAATTCAAATGACAAAGATGTGGGCGTGTTTTATGTTAATTCAACTTGACCCCACGTAAACGAAGTTTTTTTTAACGGCGCATGCGCCGTCCGTGGGGGTATCCCAGTGCGCATGCTCGAAATCACGTCGCAAATAGTCAATGCTTTCGACGTGAACGTAATTTACGCAAAGCCCTATTCGCGAACGTTTTGCGCAAACGACGGAAAATTTGACGCTGGCCCGATGTCCATACTTAACATTGCGTACGCCTCATAGACCCAGAGGTAACGTTACGCCGAAAAAAGCCTTACGTAAACGACGTAAAAAAATGCGCCGGCCGGACGTACGTTCTGAGAATCGGCGTATCTAGCTAATTTGCATACTCTACGCGGAAATCAACGGAAGCGCTACCAAGTGGCAAGCGTAAATATGCACCTAAGATCCGACGGTGTACTAAGACGTACGTCAGTCGGATCTAGCCCCCATTCAGTCGTATCTTGTTTTGTGGATACAAAACAAAGATACGACGGGGCATCCTAGAAGTTACGCGGCGTATCAATAGATACGCCGACGTAACTTCTTTGTGGATCTGGCCCGAAGTGTTCTGCCCATATTATCCATAGCAAATATGTGCAATGTTAGTTTGACGTCGCTGCCATCTAGTGGCCAGAGTTAGTTATCATTTTGCAAGCTTGTGTTTTATCAAGCTTACAGGAAGTTGTATTTTCCACAGAAAGGCAGTAACCTTTAACCTGGAACTGTATTTCCTCCATTTCATGCCTGTTTCTAGATCTAACAGACTCATGAGAGAAGCTCTTAAAACATTCCTGGACTAGTCATGGAATTGTCTGTAAGTACTCTTACTGGTGGACTGAGGCTGCTGTGTAATGTTCAATGTACTGACACATATGTTTTATTTATGCTTATGTTGTAGTTTTACAAAGTTATTCAGAAAACAAGAATACATACAGATCTGATGTCTCACGTGTCTTGACTTCTGAATTATTGTTAAGCTGTCTGACTAGTGTTATACAACAGTTCAATAACGCGAAGCAGAACACCTGGTATGGTTAGGCAGCTTCTCATTGCCAGAGCAGATAACTCTTTCAAAGGATAAGCAGAAACCACTCCTTTAGAGTGTATTGGCAATGTGTTTATTGAATGTGACAACCTTTTAGGTGTCATCCTTATCCCTGGCTGCTTGAGCCAGTGGGATACGTAATGTCATGCCCATCCAGAAATGTGTAAAATGGGCAGCATCACCTGGTATGGTTTGGCAGCTTCTTATTGCCAGAGCAGATAACCCTTTCAAAGGGTGAACAGAAACCACTCCTTTAGAGTGTATTGACAATGTGTTTATTGAATGTCACAACCTATTAGGTGTCATCCTTATCCCTGGCTGCTTGAGCCAGGGGGATATATACTGTCATGCCCATCCGTGTATTCCTCTTATGGAGCCTGAAGAGGGATGTTTGCGCTGGAAAGTTTTGAGACTGCTCCTTGCCAGAGAATTTAAACCCTTCACAGGGTAAGTGGGAATAACTCCTTTGAGTGTATTGGCCACTTGTTTAACCACTTAAGGACCGGACCAATATGCTGCTAAATGACCCAAGGGGTTTTTACAATTCGGCACTGCGTCGCTTTAACAGACAATTGCACGGTCGTGCGACGTGGCTCCCAAACAAAATTTGCGTCCTTTTCTTCCCACAAATAGAGCTTTCTTTTGGTGGTATTTGATCGCCTCTGCGACTTTTATTTTTTGCGCTATATACAAAAATAGAGCGACATTTTTGAAAAAAAATCTATATTTTTTTACTTTTTGTTATAAGAAAAATCAAATAAACTAAATTTTAGTGAAACATTTAGGCCAAAATTTATTCAGCCACATGTCTTAAGTAAAAAAAAATCGCAATAAAAAAAAAATAGCTACCTAGCGGGAACAGCGACACTAATACGGCGATCAGAAAAATGATCGCTTAGTGACACTGGCAATAGGGAGTGAAAGGGTTAACTAGGGCGGTGATCAAGGGGTTAAAACTTTATTAGGGGGGGTACGGGGGCTACCCTGAACCTAACACTAACTGCCTGTCACACTGCCTGTCACACTGACACTAAATGCAGTGATCAGTACATATATGATCACTGCATTCAGTGACACTGTGACAGGGGGGTGGGGGGTGATTGGGGGGGGGTAATGTACCTATGTGTAGTGTGTGTCAGTGTAGTGTTGGTGCGACTTACTGTGTGATGTGATCTCTCCTCAGCGGCGGTTGAAAATACCGCCGAGAGAAGAGATCACATCACTTCCTCCTCCTGTGTTTACACAGGAGGAGGAAGTGACACGTAGGGGGAGCGCGCGGATTGGCTGAGAGCGATCCGGAGGGGGCGGACAAAAACAAACAGCCGCCCCCTCATCTCGGATCGCTCGGACAGCCACGGGGACCGCCGCAGGTACCGGGGGGGGGGGGTCCCGATCGGACCCCCGACCCACGTCTAGGCAGGGACGTACAGGTACTCCAATGTGCCTGTATGTGCCATTCTGCCGTCGTATATGTACATGCGGCCGTCCGGAAGTGGTTAATAAATAAGACAACCTATTAGGTTTCATCATCCTCATCTCTGGTTGCTTACTCAAAGCAAGATTCACACAGTCATGTTCACCCACGTCGTCTTATTGAAGAGCCTGAAGCATGTTCGCTTTGAGATTGGTGATTACTAACAGATAACCTCTCCACAGGGTTTTGCGCCGTATGTAGCAAACCAGCCCATAGCCCCAGATCACACTGGTGCGTTTTGACATGCGACCTGACATGTCAAATCCCATTTCAAATTGGCGGCAATTGCACCGTCCTAATCGGTGCAATGCCGCACCGATTTCAAAAGACGATTTCGGGCTGTGACCTATATTGACAACCTACAGCTACCTGCACAGATGTCTCTGAAATCGCGACCCGAGTCGAGACTGACAAGCGGGAGTGAAAGCTGAATTTGCACAGCCTCATTTCCGCAATCCAGTGTGACCCTGGGCAAAAGAAAAAAAAAGTTAAATGCAATTAATAGAAAAGAAAGCCCTAGGGCTGACGCAATCCCCCGTAGAAGTCCTTTGGAGAAGAAACGTGCGTAGGGTGCCGGTGACGTCATCGCGTTGCGTCCATTGAGACAGCGGTGTTACAGACATACAGGAAGTGAGAGGAAGCAGATGGAGACGCCACGGTTTTTATGATTTGTCATGCTGGATTACTCATCGCTTTTGTAAATGCATTACCTTTTTCATTAAATTCATTGCATCAACTTATTGCGCCATGAGAGATTCTGTTTTTTATTTTCTGAGTTACACCTGGATTTATTATTGTCGCCCTTTCCGGTAAGCAGGCAACCACACTTATGGGTGTTTGAAGACACATTTTGGGAAGATTGGTGTTCTTCACTATTTTCTTTGGAATCACCTGGATACACGTTGGAAGTTAACCCTTCACATTTCACTTTTTCCATATTAATATGAATGGGACTCTACCTTCGTTTTTCATTCACAACACTTATTTTTTCTTTTTAATCTTTTTTCTTTTTGAGTGTTTATTATTACTATTTGTATTTGTTCAACGTTGATCACTGTGTTTGATATTTTGATTCAGGGTTCATTACCTATTTGCTTCATATGCATTATAATAAAATTTCACAATTAGCGCTGCACTCTTTTGAATTTTAAATGCAGTAAATAGTTTGCTTAGTAATGTAGCGCTACCCCCGCAGGAGCCGCTGGTTTGTTGTTGGGATCGGCATATTAAGTTACCTTAGTGTTTTCTAGGGGTGCAGTTGAAGAACAGAGTAGTGAGCGAATGTCCAGACAATGAATAAAGGTTTTCCAATGCTTTATTTCCAGGCCAACACAGCCAACATCAACATCAAATGAGAAGAAATGGTTGATGAAGCAAGAGAGAGAACTTTGCAGTATCAGGCCTGGATATGAACCGAGCAATCCTGCTCTCAGTAGTATCAATTTGCAGTTTCGTCGCCACTCTAGCCAGCGTGGGTGAAGTGCCCCCGGACAGACTCCTGCCACGAGCCTGGCAGCGTGGGTCAGCAACCTGTGATCTGGGCTTGCCAACCCACAAATCCAGAGCAGGAGGTCGCGGGCCACATCAGAGGGCTCCGCGGGCCACATGTGGCCCCCGGCCACTGGTTGGCCACCCCTGCTCTAGGGCCTCTGCCACAGGCCTATTACTTTGAATGAGCTAAATGGACGAATTGAGCAAATCCTTCCAGTAGGTTTTAGCATAGGTCACCGGATAACAGCAAAGTGTACCTGTCAGCATTCCGGTCACCAGATCCCCGATTGGTTCGTTCAAGCCCTGTTGGACAACCTGCCTCCGGGTTCTCCTCAAGCCGACCCCCCAATCGAACGGCACCCAGCCTGGGATCCTATCAATAGAACTGGGGACCCTCTCAGGAACATGGAACTCCGCGTAGAATGCGACCCTGGCCTGGTAGGCCATCGCCGGGGTCCGTTGGATGCGCAAACCCTGAAGGTGGGTGCCGCACCTGGAACCCGCGAAGGACTTAGAAAAATGGCATCTGCCACAGATATACTCTCCCCCAGCATGTTCCGCGAGGGAAAACTCCTCTAATTGGCTGCTGGGGAAAAGTGACTCTGCCAGAACCCCTCTAGCGCCACCTGTCGCCCAGGGGTGGAAAAAACACCCCTGGAGCGCAGACTGACATACAGGACAGTTCAGGAATGACAGCAGCCCAAATTTAGAAAATTGAGAATGGGAGCAAAATAACTCTCCCATTCCCCACTAACTTTAGCGTAGTGCCCATACTGAAAGTAAGGGGGCGCTACGTATTCCCCCCACTTGAAATGACACTGTCCCCAGTGTCCTAAGGCATTCAAGCCTGAATGCCAGCCTGATATTTGCTAAATCACATAGGAAAAAGGAGGAAAAGAATAAAGGACAGAATGTAAAACATTGCATTACAAATTTTGACATCATTTAAATAACAGGAGACATACAAACATACACAACCCTATCTATCTAGCTGCCCATTCTCCGCAGTGTTGATAGTAGGTGGGTCCAGAAAAACCTGCATAGGAAAGATATAAAAAACAAACAAAATACCAAATGCACATCCTGATGTATCAATATAATTTTTTTCTATATACAACCTCCAAGGTCAGAATTTAAACTGTGCACTCGGGCCCGAGCGCAAAATTTCCTTTCCTCCCAAAGAGTCCTAAATGTAAGTGCTTGAGCATATTACTCTGTCTGCAAGAAAACAAAACTGTAAAAGAACTTTATATATATCTGTCCTGCATTGTAACGTTGCAGAACACTGCCCCTAGCGGGCAGTGCGCTGGTACTGCGGCAGTTCAGTTCGAGTGCAAGAAATAGCAGCAAAAGGGAAGTAAAGAAAAAAAAAGGTACAACAGTTCCTTTCTCGTGGAATCTTCCTGTACTGCTGCAGAGAAGTTGGCAAGGACCCCTCTCTAACTGACTGAACCCAACCCCTCCCAAGAGTTCTTCACAAAAAAGGCAATGTGGATCTGGAGGAGCAAGGGGGAAACTTGGAGAAACAAACTGAATGGGGGCAAAAATCCTTGTCCAAACTTCGTTCAAGGCGAGTAGGTCAGGCAAAGCCCACATCCGACCTATTCAGTCACACAAAAGGGTACCCGACAACACAAACATCGGGCGCCCGCATAGGATGGGCCTAACACGGGTTGGAGGAGCGGTGAGTAAAAAAAAACACAGTAACGGACTCACCGTCTCCTCAAGTTGGGCAGGTGACGCTCGGATGCGCAGGGCCCGGCTCACGGGGTGCATTCTGAGCAGAGCGCTTCTTCCTGGTACGGGAGGCCCGAAATCCTCCAAAGCCCTGTTGTTCAGGGGAACCGAGGCTCGAAGAGATGGTCGGGGAGATCACCGCCATTCGTCTGGGAACCACCCGACCAAAATTCGAAATCCGAGGAATCCTTCGCTCCGGCAGGGACGTAATTTTAGCCCTTAGGCGGAACAACCGCCAGGTCAGGGCGATGCGGTAGCTTCCATCCACCGAAACTGGGTTGCTCAAGGGGTCTCACCCCGATAGCGGCACATCGAGCGGGGGTGGTGTGAGCAGGGATACCCTCCATAACAGTCTCTAGGGTAGGCCCAGCCTCTCCACTTGACACGCAGGTCATGCAGTCATTCCTCCCCGCTTCATCCAGTGTACTTTCCTCCAATAGATGGGAGGGCGAGGCATCTAAAGGCAGAGTCTTGGTAGACGATGAAAAGAGTTCCGGCCCTGAGGCCTCTTCCTCCGCAGTAACCGCCCCGTAGAACCAATCCACCGAGTACTCCTGTGGAAGTCCGACTGGTGAAGCGACTTCAAACAGATAAGCCCGGCACCCATGGCACCGGGGAGAAAGGCAGGAGGTGGATGGCTAGTTTTTTACACTTTGAGCAGGACAGCCCAAGGGCGCTCTTCCCTCCACTAGACAGGAGCACGAACTGCCCATCCATCCACATCCGGATCCCAGTGTCCGTCAGCGGCACCCCAGGTACGGTAGTCACAGAAAGACACCCAGAGTAGTCATAGGGCGTCTCAATCCATTAGAGGCAGCGCAATTTTCCAATGAGGCAGACATTCTTTCCGCACAGGGAAAATGGTGGTTCTGCCAATTTGGCGCCAAGGTGGGCGTTTCTTTTCCTCGGTTGGCGCGAAACTATACCCACGTCTCACACAGGGGAGGGTGGCTCCTCCCACTTAAAGAACTTGTCCAGACATGTTGTAGGCGCGTGCTAGGCTGCACGTACGCCCAAGCTTAGCGATGCGAGATTAACTCCCTCGTAGCCGGACAAGTTCAAACACACAATGCCGAACACTCTTCGCTCTTTAGTAAATTGCTACTCACAATCTCAGTTGTCAATGGCAACAGCCGAAATACCAGACGAGCCCCCACGTGTAGCGCTACCCCCGCAGGAGCCGCTGGTTTGTTGTTGGGATCGGCATATTAAGTTACCTTAGTGTTTTCTAGGGGTGCAGTTGAAGAACAGAGTAGTGAGCGAATGTCTAGACAATGAATAAAGGTTTTCCAATGCTTTATTTCCAGGCCAACACGGCCAACATCAAATGAGAAGAAAAGGTCGATGAAGCAAGAGAGAGAACTTTGCAGTATCGGCCTGGATATGAACCGAGCAATCCTGCTCTCAGTAGTATCAATTCGCCACTCTAGCCAGAGTGGGTGAAGTGCCCCCGGACAGACTCCTGCCACGAGCCTGGCAGCCGAAGTGTCACTTTAGATTGCTGGGAGGAACAGGTCTCCCTCACAGACCTGGCTCTAGGGCCTCTGCCACAGGCCTATTACTTTGAATGAGCTAAATGGACAAATTGAGCGAATCCTCCCAGTAGGTTTTAGCATAGGTCACCGGATGACAGCAAAGTGTACCTGTCAGCATTCCGGTCACCAGATCCCCGATTGGTTCGTTCAAGCCCTGTTGAACAACCTGCCTCCGGGTTCTCCTCAAGCTGACCCCCCCGATCGAACGGCACCCAGCCTGGGTTCCTTTCAATAGAACTGGGGACCCAGTAAGTCACTGTGGCCCCTCTCAGGAACATGGAACTCCGCGTAGAATGCGACCCTGGCCTGGTAGGCCATCTCCGGGGTCTGTTGGATGCGCACACTCTGAAGGTGGGTGCCGCACCTGGAACCCGCGAAGGACTTAGAAAAATGGCGCCTGCCACAGATATACTCTCCCCCAGCATGCTCCGCGAGGGAAAACTCCTCTAATTGGCTGCTGGGGAAAAGTGACTCTGACAGAACCCCTCTAGCGCCACCTGTCGCCCAGGGGTGGAAACAACACTCCTGGAGCGCAGACTGACGTACAGGACAGTTCAGGAATGACAGCAGCCCAAATTTAGAAGATTGCGAATGGGAGCAAAATAACTCTCCCATTCCCCACTAACTTTATCGTAGTGCCCATACTGAAAGTAAGGGGGCGCTACAGTAACAAACACTGAGGGGTTAACCACTGCTAGATGGAGACTAAAGCCTCCATCTACAGCCCTGATTAACCAGGCGGAGGTTTAATGAGCTAAAACCTAGTCCTGAAAGGGATCAGAACATAATGAAAAGTTTGTTCAGAACAGCAACAAAAAAGGTAGGCCTTTGCAACAGAATTACAATAATCTTCTGCAATGTACATGTAGCGACCCCTTACTTTCAGTATGGGCACTACGCTAAAGTTAGTGGGGAATGGGAGAGTTACCTTGCTCCCATTCACTATTTGTTTAAATTTTGGGACTTCTGTCATTCCAGAAATGTCCACTGGGTCAGTCCTGTGGTCCAGGGATGCAATGTCATCCCTGGCCAGCAGTTGGCGCCAGAGGGGTTCTGGCAGAGTGAGTTTCTCTGTGACAGGTGTCATGTGTTCTAAAATCTTTGCGGGGTCCCCGTTCCAGGTGCGGCATCAACCTTCAGGGTGCGCGCATCCATGGACCCCGCCGGCGTGGCCCACCTGGCCATAATTGCAGACCTCATCCGGAGGTACAAGGGGACCCCAGTGACTGGCTGGGTTCCCGGTTCTATTGAAAGGATCCCAGGCTGGGTGCCGTTCGATTGGGGAGTCGGTTTGAGGAGGACCCGGAGGCAGGTCGTCCAACAGAGCCTGAACAAACCAATTGGGGATCCGGTGAACAGAGTACTGACAGGTATGTTTGTTGTCATCTGGTGACCAATGCAGAAATCTACTGGGAGGATTCGCTCCATCCATCTATCTATCTAGCTCAGTTGTTGTAATTGGCCTGTGGCAGAGGCCCGTTTCTCCCACAAATCCTAAGTGACATCTCGGCTGCCAGGCCTGTAAAAGAGGGTCTGTCCGGGGGCACTTTACCCACTCAGTTGGAGTGGCGACGAGTTACAAGTTGGTACTACGCAGAGCAGTAATGACTGCTCTATTTAATATCCAGGCCTGATACTGCAAGGTTCTTCCTCTCTCTCTATTCATCAACTTTGTCCTTCCCAATTGATGTTGATGTTGGCCTGGAAAATAAAGCATTGGAAAAAACCTTTATTCACTGTCTGGACCTTCGCTCACTGTTTGTCTCTACAATTGCACCCCTAGACAACGCCAGGGTAACTTATAGGCCGACCCCAAATCAAACAGCAGCTCCTTCGGGGGTAGCGCTACATACACAAACCAAGGAAATTGTAGACATCATAAACATGCTACTCCGCTTTTTTTTTTTTTTGGAGGAAAAACTAAAGAGCACATAGAAATATAAAAGGATATCCCATACCTCAACAAGCCATGGCTGGCTCCAGTAGACATCACAGGAGACTCCTCTACCTTCTCTGGAAATGCTGGTCTTTGGAAGGGGTTTGGCATAATGGTACAACAGTAAAGCAAACATGACAAGCCACCAACAGGTTATTGCCATGTGTGAACAGACAAAGTGTTACTTTGTGTACCTGTATATGCAGAGTATCCCCTTTTAGGGAGCTCAGGCTATGCATAGTGGCTGCAGGGAGCAAGGCACAACAATACCCAGCAATGCAGCATTCATTTGGATACAAAGCATTTTAGGTCACCCAACCTCTGTCACCCGACCGTCGACATTGGCACAGCGTGGGTGCGTGTGCATAGGGGAGAAACTCTGCTGTCACCGCTGCCCATTTTATTTGGACCCTGCGGACCCCAGACATGGCTGTTAGCCATGATAAAGCCGCCCCCGAGGACCAGCAGCCGGGCTCCCTGGATTACGGGTCATTTAGACACACATGGACAGACGACCAACCCTTTAGACCAGCCAGGTAGAGGAACACACCTAGGTCTTGCGCATAGGAGGAAAAAAGAAGAACGGAGAGGTTGTAGGTGGGTTAAAATGTATATGAGTTAAAGTGGTTGTATACCCTACTTTTTTACTTTTACCTACAGGTAAGCCTATAATAAGGCTTACCTGTAGGTATAAAGAATATCTCCTAAACCTGTACGGTTTAGGAGATATTCCCCCCGCAATGCGCCGCTGATTGCAGCGGCGCATGCGCAGCGGGGATCCTCGGCTAAAGGACCGGCAGCCGCCGGACCTTGCCGAATTGAAGTCTCCCGCGCGCATGCCAATCACAGCGCTGGAGCAGCGATACCCGGAAGACACGCCGGAGCAAGATGACATCTTGCTCGGCGTGGACCAGGTAAGTTCTCTTCACCTCGTTTTAAGGTAAGTATTTCATAATGAGCTAGTATGCAGTGCAAACTAGCTCATTATGGCTTTTCCTTTACAGGTGTAAAAAAAATAACAGGGTATACAAGTCCTGTGGGCTTAACTCATATACAAATTTGCTGTAATTCCACTAGAGGGTGCTGCACGCCGAGTTATCAGCATATGCACCACACTTACCAACATTTCCCTAATATATCGGATTTCCTGCTGAAGATGCTTTTGGTCTGACTGTATTATCTTATCTGAGAAGCATTAGAAAAAAATAATACACACAATAAGAAATATCTGCAAAAGGCAATGTTGGAAACATAACATTTAGAGTGACAAATATTAGCATCACTTAACAGAGCGGAGGTAATGTGTGGACACTTTTCTTACAGACGGCTCCCCTATTCTCCAATACGATCACTGCAGCTTTGTATTGGGGTGTGCATGTTGTGGAAAAAAATATATATCTGGCAGCGGTGGGATTCGAACCCACGCCATCGAAATGACTGGAGCCTAAATCCAGCGCCTTAGACCACTCGGCCACGCTACCATTTCAAGCAAATCTTTCTATTTCTGTTTTTAACAGATATAATATTTCACTGTACATGTACTGAATACATGTATTTTACAGTCTATACAAGGTATGTATTATTTTCATATTGTAAACCTGTATGCTGTCTTATGTCTATTTGTTACAAAACTCATGCATTTCTTTGCTTTACAAACTAATGTCAATTGTGGCCACAAAGTGGCACTGTTGTTATAAATAAGAATACTTGGCTAAAAATGTTTTGATTTTTACAGTTCGAGTCCTATAGACTTTAATGGGGTTTGTTATTTGGTTCCAAACTTTCGCGATGTTTGAAATTTCTGTTGCAAACTGCACAGGCGGTCGTTCGGCCCATCCCCAATGGAGTGTATGGCAGTGGGTAGTATGTGCAGGTGGAGAGTGCAGAGTGTACAGCAATGGGTATTATGTGTGTAGCGCCCCCTTACTTTCAGTACGGGCACTACGCTAAAGTTAGTGGGAAATGGGAGAGTTATTTTGCTCCCATTTACAATTTATTAAATTGCAGGGCTGCTGTCCTTTCAGAACTAGCTTGTAGGTCAGTCTGCGTTTCAGGGGTGCGTTTTCACCTCTGGGCGGCAGTTGGCGCTAGAGGGGTTCTGGCAGAGCCTCTTTTGCCCAGCAGCCAATTAGAGGAGTTTTCCCTCTCTGGGCGTGCTGGGGAAGGGTATATCTGGGGCAGACGCCATTGATTCTAGGTCCTTTTCGCGGGGTCCGAGTTCCAGGTGCGGCATCCACCTTCAGGGTGCACGCATCCATGGACCCCGCCACCATGGCCTACCTGCCCGGAGTTGCTCACCATGCGGAGCTCCATCCTGATGCGGAAAGGGGCCCCAGCGACTTGCTGGGTCCCAACCTTTGCTAAGAGGATCCTAAGCTGAGAGCTGCGCGGTGGGGAATCGGCCCAGGGAGAACCCAGAGAGAGGTTATCCAGGAGGCCTGAACGAACCCTCGGGGATCTGGTCACCACGATACTGACAGGTATATTGCAGCTGTCAACTGGTGGCTTTAACTGAATTTACTGGGAAGATTCGCTCAATCCAATTATTGCACCCTAAATCGCTAGGCCCGTGGCAGAGGTCCAGAGTCAGGCCTGTGGCAGAGGTCTGTTCCTTCCAGCGATTTGCAAGTGACACTTCGGCTGCCAGGCTTGTGGCAGAGGTCTGTCCGAGGGCACTTTACCCACTCTGGCTAGAGTGGCGACGAACTCATCTCATTATTACTAAGAGCAGGACTGCTTTTCTTCATATCCAAGGCCTGATACTAAAGTTGTTCTTATGCTTCATCAACCTTTCCTGTCTTTTCTTATGTTGATGTTGGCCATGTTGGGCCTTGGAATAAAGCATTGAAGAAAACCCAATTGATGACTGGACCTTCGCTCATTGCTTCAACTTACTAGTATCACCCCTAGACACCCTGTAAGGTAACTCAATACGCCGATCCCACAAACAACCAGCGGCAGTAGCGCTACATGTGCAAGATGCTGTCAGTAGGGCAGTGGACAGTGTGTTAGTAGTTCTTTATGTTTATGTGTAGCACTACCCCCGTAGGAGCTGCTGGTTTAGATTTTGGGTTTTGCACGTTACCTCTAAGTTCGTTGTCCAGGGGAGGAAGTTGTAGAAATTGCAATGTCCACACAAGATGTAAAACCTTCAACGGTAGGCTTTATTTTTGCTGCATAAAACTTGTGAAGGAGGTAGAGAGTATAGAGAGAGAAGGGGAAGGTTCAGGTACGCAGTACAGAATGCACAAAAGTATTCAAAGTTCCAGTATTTACCACTCACTCCTGAGTGGGTATTGCTCATCCGGATAGACCCCTCTCACATGGCCTAGCAGCCGGAATGATGCACGGACAGTATAGAAACAGTCTCTGCCACAGACCGTATAGTCAGGAATCCTCTGCCACAAGATTTAAAGTCCCCGAACTTCCTGCCTTACAGCCAAACAGCCTTTCAGCCAATCCGGCAGACTGTAAGACAATTTGCGTAGCGGATCCTCTTTTTCTTAACGAGGTTACCAGGCCTGTCCCGAGACGTCAGCTTGCCTTGCTTGTCTCCTCCAGGGCAGGTCCTCCCCCGGTTTCCTTCGCTAAGAAGCTTCCTTCACTTGGATGGACAGCTTGGGATCCCTTGTAGAACCATAAGCCCCAGCCAGCATAGCTGGGCCTACATGACAAGAACACAGCCTCAGACCAACGTGGTCCCGAGACTGAAATCACACACACCCACCTCGCGCCAGGAGGGCCACGAGGCGAAGGACCCCCAAAAATGGCATCTTCCCCTTAAGTACCCCCTCCCAGCATGCACAGCTGGGCACCACCCCCATTGGGCTGCTGCCCAGAAGGGTCACTCAATACACTATAGTCTGCCCGAGTTCCAACATGGGCCTGTAGTGATAACGCCACCTACAGGCAACAAGGCAAAAGAGCCCAACTATTGGCTCAGACACCCCTTAAATCTACAATAGCGCCCGACTTGTTAGGAGACCAGCGCTACATATGTATTCAAAAAGAATGTAAGATGATGAAACTCTCTAAGGAGTGTCAACAAATTAAAACAGCGCTATCAAATAACTGTGCATATTTTGACTATATAAAATACATTACTACAACCCATATGTAATGATATACAGTGATAATAAACAAAATATATCCAGTTTAAGAAATAAACACTAAACTGTGACTGTAATAATAAACACCCGTGATTGACTTAAACGTGAAGTGAACGCACTGAAAGTGCAAGAGACAGTCTTTAAAAATAATTTAGAACGTGGCCAAACAAAGCAAAGTTCATGTGTATAAGGATCCTGCGATCTTCAAATTTTTTCAAAAACTTCCACCACACCCGACAGTGCTCAGTGACTCCTCCCCCATCAAATGGACACTCACCGGATAGGTATGCCTCACACTCTCGTGTTTTGGCACAAAAAACCTTATCAGATGTAGTTGTTCCCGTCAATAAAGATGTAATCCAAATATGACATCCAATCAGTTCCACATATATGTCAGAGAGAGACAAAAGAAGTGCAAATAGTGTGATACCATCAAAGGTTTAATAGCACACCAAAATAAAACTTCAAACAGTGCACTCACAAACAAAATCTTGTAAAACAGCAGAATATCACATCAAGAAACTCCTTCAAACGTCAAAATGGTGAGAAGCGGTCACGGCGGACCCCCGATCAGCGAGAAAAAGTGAAACCAATTCTCCTACTCACGGTGCCATGGACTTCTGTCAGATGCAGCTGCACATCCACTTAAATAAAAAACTTCAAACGCACTCTGCATCCAAAAACGCAGCACTCACTAGTAAAATTAGACTGTATGGCAATACCCCGACATGTTTCGTTATAAAAACTTATTCATGGGACTAAGAGTTAGTCCCATGAATAAGTTTTTATAACGAAACATGTCGGGGTATTGCCATACAGTCTAATTTTACTAGTGAGTGCTGCGTTTTTGGATGCAGAGATGCAAACTTTGCTTTGTTTGGCCACGTTCTAAATTATTTTTAAAGACTGTCTCTTGCACTTTCAGTGCGTTCACTTCACGTTTAAGTCAATCACGGGTGTTTATTATTACAGTCACAGTTTAGTGTTTATTTCTTAAACTGGATATATTTTGTTTATTATCACTGTATATCATTACATATGGGTTGTAGTAATGTATTTTATATAGTCAAATATGCACAGTTATTTGATAGCGCTGTTTTAATTTGTTGACACTCCTTAGAGAGTTTCATCATCTTACATTCTTTTTGTTCACTTATTATCTTCTAAACAGCAGCTAGGCATCATCCACTCCTCCATAGGCGCAACGGTGGGCGACTTTTTAGGGCGCATTCTATAGATCACCCATTGTTGCTACATATGTATTATTTTTACAATTTTATTTTTTATTTTTTCAAAATTATTTTTGGGGGCCAGTGGATGATGTCAGTAGAGCAATGGACAGTGTCAGAATAATTTTTATTTTTATTATTTTAGTTTTTATTTTTTTTACAATTTTTTTATTATTTTCTTTTTTTTAACAATGATTTTGGGGGAGGGGCAGTGGGCAATATCAGTAGGGCATTAGATGGTGTCAGTAGTTTTTTTTTATTATGATTTTTTTTTTAAACATAGTTACATATTTAGTCTGGTTAAAAAAGTCCATCTAGCTCGACCAATAAAAGTGGAAAAAAATCTTACAATCCTACATACACAACCCTATACCCACAGCTGATCTGTAACGTTTAAAAAAAAAAAAAAAAAGTTCACAATTGTGTCGGGAGGGGGGGCAGTGGATGGTTGGACGGTATCAGTAGGGCAGTGGGTGGTGTCAGTATTTTTTTGTTTGATTTTTTTTTATAGAAAATAAAATAATAAACAGTGCTTCTGGTGGGAGGGGGACTGCAGTGGACAATGTCAGTAGGGCAGTGGACAGTGGCAGTAGAGCAGTGGATGGTGTAAGTAGTTTTTTATATTTATTTATTTATCACAAATTTTTTATTTATTTTCATTTTTTTCACAATTATTATTTTTATTTCACAATGCTTTTTTTGGGGGGAGGGGGGTGTTACCGTTTTCAGTATAATTTTTTTTTTTTTACAATTTTATTCTTATTATTTTTTTACAATTATTTTTTTTTTTTTTGTATTACAATTATTTTTATCATGGGGCTTTGGTGAGAAATCCTAAACAGACCCCTGACATCTCACCTTTGAGACAGAGAAAAGGAACTGAGGACAGAGATTCCCAGTTATTTTTCTCTGCAGACTCAGCTGCACTGATGATGAATGAATAGAAGACAGTGGCTTCTGTCCATTCATAAAGTGAAGTATTGTTAACACAGTACATGATGCTTCAGTTATGAATGGACAGAGTCAGGATCTGGGTGTTTTGGTAGATCAGAAGCTTAATTATAGCATGCAATGCCAATCTGCGGTTTCCAAAGCGAGCAAGATCCTTTTTTGTATTAAAGGAGAAGTCCAGCCTGAGCTTGTTTGGCTGGACTTCTCCTATGGATCACAGAAGTGCAATTCGTTTTGCACTTCTGTGACCCGTTTTCAGCGGAGAGCAGTCTGAAGTCCACTCTCTGCTGACATCACCAATATCTGTCCAGTCAACGCATCATCCCGACTCTGGAAGTCTGGATCCGCCAGGTGCCTGGACTGACACCCACCCAGGGGCGGACTGACAACTCATGGGGCCCCCGGGCAATAGAACATTATGGGGCCCCTGGGCTTACAGATGGCCACCACGCTAGGAGGCAGTGCAGAGGCGGGGCAGCTAAAATTTTAGGATTTTCATATCAAAAGCATGTCGGTTTCAGACATATCAGGGACAGATGTAAAAAAAAACCTTTTACATTACTTTTTATTTTTACATACTGTCCCTGGTTTTACTGAGCCTGGCAACCCTGATGGGGGGGGCCCCCCAGTGGCATGCCCGAGTGCCTCAATGGTCAGTCTGCCCCTGCACCCACCTCAGCCTCTCAGCGAGCCGCTGAGAATCTGAGACTCCCCGACCCCTCCACAGCTCAGTGCTTCAATGAGCATGGAGCAGCAGAGCAGGAGAGCTGCTGATTGACCGGCAGCAGCTCTCCGCTCGGGGAGCAGGGAGAACCGAGCCATCAGTGGCGTTCAATCGCTCGGTTCTCAGTACAGAGCCGATGGGGGGACAGATGAAGCATCGGACCGATGCTACATCCACCTAGGTAAGTATGATGATGGAAAAAAGCAAAACCCATACTTCTCTTTTAAGGTATAGACTCCAGAGAGAGAGAGAGAGAGAAATACAATTGCCCCTGTGCAAATAATTAGTAAGACCTCAAAACCTATCCTATAAAAATCGAATTTCTTCATAAATTTGGGCCAAAACGTATTCTACTACATGTCTTTGATAAAAAAAAATCCCAGTAAGTGTATATTGATTGGTTTGTGTGAAGGTTATAGCGACTACAAGCTATATACTGGGATTTTTTTTTACTACTAATGGTGGTGACCAGCAACTCATAATGGACCTTTGCAACTCTGGACTCATAATAAAGTTTATGATCATTTCCAAAATCAGAGATGCAGCAGATCCCCAAAGGCCCCATGCACACGAGATGCTGGTAAACTCGAGTTCAGAGGCATTTTTTTCAACTGCCCCTGAACACATTTAATGTTCTCCTATGTGTCCATGCACACATTCACGTTGTTTTGCATTTTAAAACAGTTGGGTTTAGGCTCGTTTTTTCAGACGCAAAATTTTGGGTTCAGACGCAAAAGTTTTTGCGTTTCAAAGCTTTGGGAGGGTCTACAATGTCTTTGTTATGAACGCTGATAGCCGCAAACGCGGTAAAACGCGGCAAAACGCCACAAAATTCGCAGCAAAAACGGGCGTTTTAAACGCCGGTTTTTGCCTTTGAAAACTTGAGTTTACATGTGTTTGCATTTGCTTCTCGTGTGCATGGGGCCTAACAGGTATTAGTTGTGGGCTGGCTGTGGGCATGGCCTTCAGAGGATGTCAATGCAAAGAACAGGCTCGGGGGTTGCCAGATATCATTTTCATGAGCAGTCAAAGTCTGTTCAAACACAAGCCCACAACCAAGCCATAAGTCATTCCAAAAGTAGCCACAAAAAATGTGTGTGACTAACAGGTGCTGTTAGACTGGCTAAGCTGAATAACTCAGGCTGCCCGACTGGCCTGGTTTTGGAGTGACAGGGTCTGGACTGGCTGGTTATAAATTACAGAACTCATTTTGTGCTGCTTACTGCTTGCTAGATTCAGATATAACTCAACATTTTCAATAGTCTGAGCAATTACTACCTTTCTCCTCAGCTATGTCTTCTCTGGATTCAAAATAGAATATCAAAGGTTGAGCGTGCCAGAGGTTTGTATCAAGTCCAGCAAAACAACACGTCTGAGGATATATCCAATGCAATTCAGGGACTCATATTTCCCCCTTCATTATAAGTGCTGGCAGTTTTTGGAGTGTACTGAACAGTGAAAAACACAAAGGGGTAGATCCACTTACAACGGCGCATTATTACGCCGGGCCTAGCGTATCTAAGATACACTACGCCGCCGTAACTTACCTTTTTTTTTTTTCTAATCCTCAAAGAATTCACGCCGTAAGTTACGGCGGCGTAGTGTATCTTTGTCGGCGTAATGGCGCGGCATTCAAATCTCTGTGATGGGGGCGTGTTTTATGTAAATACGTCGTGACCCGACGTAAACAACGTTTTTTTTTTTAACTGCGCATGCGCCGTCCGTGGGGGTATCCCAGTGCGCATGCTCGAAATAAACCCGGAACAAGCCAATGCTTCCGACGGTGACGTCATTCTACGCAGATCCCTATTCGCGAACGACTTGCGCAAACGACGTAAACATTTCAAATTTCTACGCGGGAACGACGGCCATACTTAACATTGAGTACGCCACCATATAGCAGCTTTAACTATACGCCAGAAAAAGCCGAACGCACCGACGTACGTTCGTGGATCGCCGTAACTAGCTAATTTGCATACTCGACGCGGAATTCGACGGAAACGCCACCTAGCGGCCACCGAAAAATTGCATCTTAGATCCGACGGCGTACTAAGGCGTACGGCTGTCGGATCGACCCGAGATGCCGTCGTATCTTGTTATGTGGATACAAAACAAAGATACGACGCGGGAAATTTAAAATTACGCCGGCGTATCAATAGATACGCCGGCGTAATTCTTTTGTGGATTTGCTCCAAAGGTTTTACCCAAGTAACTGCCAGCAGGCAAGCCCCGTTGAAGAGGGAGTTGTGAGCCCCAAAAAGAGTGGAATATACAGTACTGTGCAAAAGTTTTAGGGAGGTGTGAAGAAATGCTGTAATGTAAAAACGCTTAAAAAAAATATATCTTTTAATTGTTTATTTTTATCAATTTACTAAATAAAAATGTGCGATCAGAAAAACAAACAAAAACAAAATCAAATCAATATTTGGTGTGACTACCCTTTGCCTTAAAACCAGCATCAATTCTTACACTTGCATACCTTGTACACTTGCACAAAGTGAGGCATTTTGTAGGATTAAAGTCAGGTATATGATTAACCAATTATATCTAGCAGGTGCTAATGACCATCAATTTTACATGTACTGTAGGTTGGAACACAGTCAATAACTGAAACAGAAACCGCTGTGTAGGAGGCTTAAGCCCAGGTTCACACTGGGCTGCGGGAGTGAAGCCGTGCGAATTCAGCTGAACTCGCACGATTTCCCCCCCCGCTGGCAGTCCCGATTTCGGCCGTGATTTCAGAGACATCTGTGCAGGTTTCTGCACAGATGTCAATGTAAATCGCAGCCCGAAATCACAAAAAGTAGTACAGGAACTACTTTTTGAAATCGGTGCAGCGCCGCAGATGCGGCGTCGCACCGATTAGGACGGTGCCATTGCCGACAATTGCCAGCAAATGCTGCCGATTCGAGATCTCAAATCGCATCTCAAATCATACCAGTGTGAACCAGGCCTAAGACCCCATTCACACCTGAGCGACAGCCGCGTTCGGCGGTAGCGGCGTATTTTGCCGCGGGTGTGAAACTTTCAATTTTTTTTTTTTCAAAAGTCTTCCCATTGCTGTCAATGGGAAAACGCCACTGTCGCCTGAAAAAAAGGGTCCGGGACTTTTTTTCAGGCGACAGGCGTTCGGCGTCTATGAGATGTGAACCATCTCCATAGGCAGCAATGGGAATTCTCCCCTCTAGCGGCAGAAGCGTCCGGCGCCGGGCGTTTTGTCGCTCAGGTGTGAATGCAGCCTTAAACTGGGTGAGACCCAACCTGTGTTTTGGATAGGTATCAAACCGTTCTAAGAAGCAAAAGCATAATCAACATTTTAGTATACAATTTAGTTAAAAACAACAATTGATTGGCTGGTGATTTGGTCAACCTAAATACAAGTGAATAATGTTCTACAAGCAGTACAGGCTGCTCCAGGACCGCACACTTTGTGCCCTGCCATCCACTGGGGAGGCTTCTGAGAACGGGCCGTTTAGGCATTTGTGCCCTGCATATGCCCACCTCTGGTTTGTAACTCGGTGGTTCTTGCCTGATCTCCTCTATGGGCATTTGGGTGGGCTGCTTCTCTGATGCCTGGGTGGATGCTACTGCTGGTTTTAATTCCATTTCGGCTGCTGTACAAGTATTTCTTCCATGAATACTGTTTATGTTCTACCATCATGCACCCCTGAAGAAAGAACTTTTATGAAACGCACCAGGTGATAATGTACATAATTGTCACAGCATATCTGTGACATCAACAGTTTTTTTTTTTTTTTGTTTTTTTTTTATTCTATATTTTAGTTTTTCTTTCACAAAGATATTAATACACCATTCATAAAATAAATCTATACAACAGTTCTGTTATTTTAAGCATAACATCTTCTTTTCCTTAACATTACTTACTCTTTCACCAACAATAACAGTTTTGCAGTTCTACTTCAACTATCTCATAATTGTAATCAAACTTTTATATAGATCTACTATAGTCCCATATCTTTGTCCTATTTTCATTACCCTGTTCCCCACCCTGGTTATCCCCCAATACAAGAAGAAAAAGTATCATATAAATTAAAACGTAGAACATAAATATAGAAAGATAAGAAAAAGAGAGAAAGGAAAGGAAGAAGAAAGAGAGAGAAAAAAAAACTTCACATCTCCCCTCCCTCCCTCAGCTCCTTTCCCCTCACGTCAATTGATCCCTATATATAATATAGGGAGTCCATATTTTGCGATAGTTGTCCTCCTGCTCCCTTAGCGTCATTGTGAGATTTTCCATTTGAATTTCTGCACACCAGCCAATCAAATGTTGTTTTTAATTAAATTGTATAATAAAATGTTGATTATGCTTTTACTTCTTAGTATTGTTTGATACCTATCCAAAACACAGGTTGGGCCTTAAAGCAGAGGTTCACCCAAAAATCAACTTCCTGCCATTAGATCCAGCATACTGCTGACATCTGCAGTATGCTGTTGTTTTTTTTTTTTTTTGTACTTATTGTTTTATTAGCCGTTGTTATCCGGCTCCGAGCGGGGATTCCTTCCGGGTATAGGCGTTCCTAAGCCAAGCGGAGTTGATTGACGGGCTGCTAAAGCGCGTCACGCCTTCTGAAAATACCCGAAGTGACACTCGGGTGTTTACCGCGCCTACGCAGTCAGCTTTACACGGCAGGCGCTGTATAGCACCGTAAACACCCGAGTGTCACTTCGGGTATTTTCGGAAGGCGTGACGCGCTTTAGCAGCCCGTCAATCAAATCCGCTTGGCTTAGGAATGCCTATTCCCCGCAGAAATCCCCACTCGGAGCCGGATAACAATGGCTGATAAAACGATAAGTACAAAAAAAAAAAACATACTGCAGATGTCAGCAGTATGCTGGATCTAATGGCAGAAAGTTGATTTTTGGGTGAACCTCCTCTTTAAGAATACCAAAGGGGGGGTTTACTTTGTTATTTATTCCAATACCCAGGGATAATGGCTCATGTTTATCTTTCCTGACTATTTTCCTTGTTCGTAGTCTAAAACTGGATGAGGAACAGCCAAACACTGCTATGCTATACTGCATCAGCATGGTCTCTCCCAGGCAAAGATTTCAAAGTAGACTGGGGTTTCGAGATGTGCTGTTGAAGCGCTGTTGAAGAAGCACAAAGAAACAGGCAACATTGAGGACCGTAGACGCAGTGGTCAGCCAAGGAAACTTAATGCAGCAGATGAAAGACACATTATTCTTCCCTTCGACATCAGAAGATGCCCAGGATTGCCATCAGCACAGAACTGCTGGAAACCAGTGGAACCCAGGTACAACCATCTACTATCCAGAGGAGTCTGGCCAGAAGTGGTCTTGATGGAATTACGACCGAACAGTTATTCCTCCAGTGGAAACAAGGCAAAGCGACTCAACTATGTATAAAAACATAGAAACTGGGGTGCAAAAAATGTCAGCAGGTACTTACCTACTTGCTGAATTCCTTCAAAAACTGTGTGAAAGTGTACCTAGAATTTATGCTGTTTTGAAGGCAAAGGGTGGTCACACCAAATATAGATTTGGATTTCTCTTCTGTTTTACTTACTTTTTTTACTAATTTTGTTAATTGCTAAAAAAAAAAATTAACACTTCTGTAGCGACTGGTTACTTAAAAAGTACCGGTGCTAGTTACATTTAGAGAGGCATCAGAGTGTTAACTGACCCTGATCCAATTATTATGTCAAAACTGGGTCTCTGTCTCAGCTTGGCTGTGCTGTGGGCTGTCTATTGTTGCTGGGGTGTAGTTCCTACCCCAGAGCGATGGGTGGCAGCAGTGGAGTCGAGGTTTGGGTTCTCTTGCCCAGCAGCCTATCAGGAGGGTTTAGCCTCGCTGTGCATGCTGGGGTAGGGTATTTATGGGGAAGACGCCATTAGTTCTTCTTCGGAGTGAGACACCCACCTTAAGGGTGACTGCATCACGGCGCCCCGGCGTTATGGCCTTCCAGGCCGGGGTGCGCGTGCCACGCAGTGTTTCTGGTTCCGGAAACATGTTGGTCCAGAACATTTGAGCTATGGCAGGGAGCCCAGTAGTCGACTGGGTTCCCAATCCTGAAGATCCCAAGTGAGATAGCTGTTTGGTGGGGAGTCCATCTGAGGAGAGCCAATGAGAGGCTGGCGATCCAATAGGGTCTCGACAAACCACCAGGGATCAAGGTAGCCGGACACTGAGAGGCTGGCCACCTGTCAGTCGGTACCTGAAAACTATCTGAAGGAGATCCAGGCGCAATTCTATCAAGGAGGATCATCTCCGTAATCACAATCACAGGGAGGGCCTGTGGCAGAGGCTTTTCCCTGAATCCACTCCAGGAGGGCCTGTGGCAGAGGCTTTTCCCTGAATCCACTCCAGGAGGGTCTGTGGCAGAGACTTTTCCTTCAAGTTCGAGCGATACTCTGGCTGCCAGGTCAGTGAGAGTGGGCCTGTCCAGGTACGCTATACCCGCTCTGGCTAGAGTGGCGAAGAATACAAAGTATTGTTGGGAGCAGGACTGTTTCCCTGTTGTTACGCCTGAGTCTGCTACTTCTCCTTCTGCTTCACCTCTACCCTCCATCACAAGTTTTAATGTTTTTACCCGGCTGGGTAATAAAGAGCACAGAAAAAGACACCTGTCGTGGACATTCCGTTACTGCTATATGCACTATACACCCCTAGGACGGCGGAGGAGCCATGAGGTAACATGCCACCCAAAACAAACCAGCAGCTCCTTCGGGGGTAGTGCTACACTTCTATTTCTGAAAGCTTTCATAATGTCCAGCATTTTTTGACACCTGCCTAAAACTTTTGCACAGTACTGTACTGTATATACTCAGACCTGTTGTCAAGATAAATAGGTATTTAGTGGACTTAAATAAACCTGTGGCACTCTCATAATTTTATTTACTATTTTGATCTCTCCAGGGCCCCTAGAACCAAACGAAACGCGTAGGCTGTATTCCACCCTTTGCTGTTATTTGTAGTGCATTTTCCATAATTTTTTTTAAAATAAAGACAACCGAAGGTTTTTTTTGGAGGTGCGGCTGTCCATCCTTTCAGTTTCTACATTTTGCCTCGTGCATTGCTGGCACTCCTGGCCTCCTGAGCAGCTACTGATTGTCCAGCAGACCCACCTGGAGCGGTAATTTCTCCTGCCCCTAGAACCATCTTCCCTGAAGGATTTGCCCACTTCCTGACCAAGCCCTTTTTTGCGATTCTGCACTGCGTCACTTTAACTGACAATTGCGTGGTCGTGCGACGTTGTACCCAAACAAAAACCTCTGCAGTTGTTTTTTTTGCGCTATAAACAAAAAAAGAGCAACTATTTTGAAAAAAAAACAATATTTTTTACTTTTTGCTATAATAAATATCCCCAAAAAATATATATAAAAAAATGTCTTCCTCCGTTTAGGCCTTCTACATATTTTTGTTAAAAAAATAAATCACAATAATCGTATATTGAATGGTTTACGCATATGTTATCGCGTCTACAAAATAGGGGATAGATTTATGGCATTTTTATTATAATATATTTTTTTATTAGTAATGGCGGCGATCTGCGATTTTTATCGTGACTGAGACATTGCGGCAGGCACTTTTGACCCATTTTTGGGACCATTGAAATTTACAGAGCGATCAGTGCTATAAAAATGCACTGATTACGATGTAAATGTCACTGGCAGGGAAAAGGGTTAACACTAGGGGGGCGATCAAGGTTTAAGTGTGTGTTCCCTCACTGTGTTCTAACTGTGTGGGGATTGAAATGGCTGTTTCTACTTAGTAGAAACACACAATATGTCTTCTCTCCTCTGACAGCACAGGAATTTGTGTGTTTAGACACACAAATCCCTGTGCTGGCTCTCGTGCACGCGATCGCGCCCGCCTGTCATGCGCAATGGGTGCAGTGGGTGCGTGCTCCCTCTGGCGGCTCTTAAAGGTGCAACGTACAGGTACGTGATTTTGCACAGCCGTGCCACTTTGCCGACGTATATCGGCGTGAACCGGTGGGCAAGTGATTAAAGGAGAATTATAAAAAAAAGAGGGACAAATAAGGAGGAGAAAATGCTTTTAACCACTTAAGGACCCCTTCACACTGATATACGTCAGCAGAATGGCATGACTGGGCACATCAACGTATAGGTACGTTGTCCATTAAGCCCAGCCGTGGGGTCGCGGTCCGAAGCTCCTTGACCGCGGGACTCGCGGACCCGATCGCCGCTGGAGTCCCGCTATCGGTCCCCGGAGCTGAAGAACGGGGAGAGCCGTGTGTAAACACGGCTTCCCCGTGCTTCACTGTGGCGGCGCATTGATCGTGTCATCCCCTTTATAGGGGAGACACAATCGATGACATCAGACCTACAGCCACACCCCCCTACTGTTGTAAACACACACACTAGGTGAACACTAACTCCTACAGCGCCACCTGTGGTTAACTCCCAAACTGCAACTGTCATTTTCACAATAAAGAATGCAATTTAAAGCGGGAGTTCACCCATTTAAAAAAAAAAAAAAAATCTCCCCTTAGCTTCCTGCTCGTTCGGTCTAGGGGAATCGGCTATTTATATTAAAATATGTGCAGTACTTACCCGTTTTCGAGCTGCATCTTCTTCCGTCGCTTCCGGGTATGGGTCTTCGGGAGCGGGCGTTCCTTCTTGATTGACATTCTTCCGAGAGGCTTCCGACGGTCGCATCCATCGCGTCACTCGTAGCCGAAAGAAGCCGAACGTCGGTGCGGCTCTATACTGCGCCTGCGCACCGACGTTCGGCTTCTTTCGGAAAATCGTGACGCGATGGATGCGACCGTCGGAAGCCTCTCGGAAACCTGTCAATCAAGAAGGAACGCCCATTCCCGAAGCCTATACCCGGAAGCGACGGAGAGGATGCGTCTCGTAAACGGGTAAGTACTGCACATATTTTAAAATAAATAGCCGATTCCCCTAGTAATAACGAGCAGGAATCTAAGGGGGAAAAGTGCCCTCTAAGGGTGAACCCCCGCTTTAAAATGTATTTTTTGCTGTGAAAATGACAATGGTCCCAAAAATGTGTCAAAATTGTCCGAAGTGTCCGCCATAATGTCGCAGTCACGAAAAAAAAACGCTGATCGCCGCCATTAGTAGTAAAAAATTTTTTTTTTTATAAAAATGCAATAAAAATATCCCCTATTTTGTAAACGCATACATTTTGCGCAAACCAATTGATAAACGCCTATTGCATTTTTTTTTTTACCAAAAATAGGTAGACAAATACTTATCGGCCTAAACTGAGGGGAAAAAAAATGTTATATGTTTTTGCGGGATATTTATTACAGCAAAAAGTAAAAAATATAGAATTTTTTTCAAAATTGTTGCTTTGTTTATAGCGCAAAAAATAAAAACCGCAGAGGTGATCAAATACCACCAAAAGAAAGCTCTATTTGTGGGGGAAAAAGGACGCCAATTTTGTTTGGGAACCACGTCGCGCGACCGCGCAATTGTCAGTTAAAGCAACGCAGTGCCGAATCGCAAAAAGGGGCAAGGTCCTTTAGCTGCAATTTGGTCCGGGTCTTAAGTGGTTAAAAACTGTCTGGATTCAGGAAGTCCACTGACAATGGTTCATGTGACCCACACTAAGGCCTCGTTTACACAGGGCTTACATAACTGTATGGTTGTGGAGAGCCGTGTTCAAGATGTATAGCCAGCTATAGGGGTTTAATTGTTCCCAGTGAAACAACTAGCAATCCTTATGCAAAGACACCTATATGTATACCCTAATACATATATGGTAAAGAACAGCAGGAGGTGTGAGGCCGCAGAAGGACTTGCTGGTCTAATATGTCAATATGGCTCTGTTTACAGGACAAACTGTACAGCACACCTACTGTCCAGTTTCTTCCATTTCAGAGCCCATGGGAGCATGCACGCAAGACACAGATCGACAGACACATTTTCACAGTAAGAATCCTCTCCAGCGGTTCTAAAAAAAAAAATGAATGGTCTTTTTTCTACGTACAGTATTAAAATAACATGTTTTCCACATTGACTTACTTGCATGTACTGTAAAATGTTAATAGCAATGCTCTTTCTAGAAGATGTTGGGTAAATCACGGGATGGCATTAGTGTTTGTGTAGTTATGCAGTCTAGTATAGTTGTATATATGAAAAAATAAATAAAAATAAAGGGGATCACTAAAGGTGGGTACACACAGAACAATCACATTACTT
Organism: Rana temporaria; assembly: GCF_905171775.1. Classification (NCBI taxonomy): domain Eukaryota; kingdom Metazoa; phylum Chordata; class Amphibia; order Anura; family Ranidae; genus Rana; species Rana temporaria. Next base: position 55,594,646 of record NC_053494.1, on the reverse strand, counting down.
TTATTTGAAATTACTGTTACCATTTGCACCCTCCCCTTATCTAAACTAGACTCCCCTTCCCCTCCCTTTCTCAATTGTACAACCGCAGCCAGAAGAAATTAGCCCCTAAATTTTCTTTCTCCTGGACACACCTGTATGTTAGAACCCTTTAGATATCTATGGGAACATCTCTCGAGCATCTCCTGTATCATGAGAGGGCCTCATCTGAGTTTATGGCGATCTTTTTGGCCAGTCATTGACAAAAGGAGAGGGCCACTTAAGCGACTTGGTAACTGGTCGTGGGCCACAATGAGCGGAGCGGGTAGATGGCAGGTCCGTGTCCGCTCTGCATATGCATTGCGCTAAATGACGTCGCAAGGACGTCATTGTTTTGACGTGGACGTAAATTACGTCCAGCCCCATTCACGGACGACTTACGCAAACAAAATAAAATATTTTCAAATTCGACACGGGAACAACGGCCATACTTAACATTGCGTACGCCACCAAATAGCAGCTTTAACTATAGGCCGAAAAAAGCTGAGCGGAAACAACGTAAAAGAATGCGACGGCCGCTCGTACGTTCGTGGATCGTCGGAAATAGCTAATTTGCATACTCGACGCGGAATACGACGGGAACGCCACTTAGCGGACGCCGAAGAATTGCATCTAAGATCCGAAGGCGTACAAAGACGTACCCCTGTCGGATCTAACCCAGATGCCGTTGTATCTTGTTTTGAGGATTCAAAACAAAGATACGACCCGGGAAATTTGAAAGTACGCCGGCGTATCACTAGATACGCCGGCGTACTCTCTTTGTGGATCTGCCCCACTATCTTCTGTTATTCTCAGAGTGGATTAGATATATATCTGGTAATTTATATTTACCACTGCTTATAGATATTCAAGAATAAATTGTATTTTTTTTTTTTTAAGTTATACACCACCCTTTATTTTAGGTTTTTATCCAATTAATAGAAAAAATAGTCGGCCAATTAACCGATTGTGAAAATAATCGTTAGTTGCAGCCCTACATTTCACTTTTATAATTGTTTAGATCCAGGCACTCCTGACAGACAGCACAACCTAGCCCTCAAACATCCACTGTAGAAGCTGATCAATATGTTCAGAAACCTGCCCCTAGAATGCTGATTGGCCTAGAAGAACTCTGATGCCGCGTACACACGATGATTTTTCGGGATAAAAAAAAACAACGTTTTTAAAAACGTCAATTTAAAATGATCGTGTGTGAGCTTCACATCGTTTTTCGGCTTCTGAAAAACGACAAAAATAAAATTCGAACATGCTGCATTTTTTAAAGTGGTTTTAAAAAATGACGTTTTTCAGGTAGTAAAAAATGATCGTGTGTGGGCTAAAACGAACCCGCGCATGCTCAGAAGCAAGTTATGAGACGGGAGTGCTCGTTCAGGTAAAACTACCGTTCATAATGGAGTAAGCACATTCATCACGCTGTAACAGACAGAAAAGCGCAAATCGTCTTTTACTAACACGGAATCTGCTAAAGCAGCCCAAAGGCGAATGGAACTTCCCCTTTAGAGTGCCGTCGTACGTGTTGTACGTCACCACGCTTTTTTCATAATTTTTTAAAAACGATGGTGTGTGGACAACGTCGTTTTTAATGATGAAGTTGGAAGAATGTCGTTTTTTGGACATGCTGAAAAACTTAGTTTTTTTTTTCATGCCGAAAAATCATCGTGTGTACGCGGCATGATGGAACAGAGGCAAGTTGATGAGGTCATCCCTCTAATCACTTTGCTCTTTCATACTAAGACAATGACCACAACAAAACCTGACTGGTTTCTGAGCCCTCCTGTACAGGAGTTAATGGGAGGCTGAGATCTCAACAGATATACAGTAGGGGCCAGATTCAGAACGGAGATATGACGGCGTATCTCCGGATACGCCGTCGTATCTCTGAGTGTGCGTGGTCGTAACTATGCGACTGATTCAGAGAATCAGTTACGCATAGATTTCCCTAAGATCCGACCAGCGTAAGTGTCTTACACCGTCGTATCTTAGGCTGCATATTTACGCTGGCACTAGGTGGCGCTTCCGTATAGTTACACAATGAATATGCTAATTAGGTAGATACGCCGATTCAGAAACGTACGTCCGGCCGGCGCATTTTTTTACGTTAGGCTTTTTTCGGCGTAAAGTTACCCCTGCTATATGAGGCGTAGCCAATGTTAAGTATGGACGTCGTTCCTGCGTCGAGTTTTGAAAATTTTACGTCGTTTGCGTAAGTCGTTCGCGAATAGGGCTGTACGTAAGTTACGTTCACGTCTAAAGCAATGACGACTTGCGGAGTAATTTCGAGCATGCGCACTGGGATTTTTTCACGAACGGCGCATGCGCCGTTCGGAAAATACGTTGGACACGTGGGGTCATAGTGAATTTACATAAAACACGCCCACATCATCCACATTTGAATTAGGCGGGCTTGCGCTGACACACATACATTACGCCGCCGTAACTAAGGGCGCAAGTTTTTTCTGCATACGGAACTTGCGCCCTAAGTTACGGCGGCGTACCGTATCTGAGATACATTGCAGTATCTGTCGGCACGGCGTAATGTATCTGAATCCGGTCCTAGGTCTTCATATTAAATGTATTAAAAAATACATTTATAGGATAGATTCAAGTTTGTTACCTGCTACCAAAAGTCCTATCTGTGCAGCCCTACATTGAAAAATATTTACCTCCAATCTGCTGTTACTCACTTCTCAATGCTGCAGCCTACAAATAGAGGGTCTCCCTGTAGAAATGGGTGGTTTAATAGCAGGCATGGACAGAGGTAAGTATTCCACTTCTCTACTGGTCAGGAGAGCAAGGAAAGGCAGTAGGTACACACATTTTTTCTTTAATTTATATATCATTTTGAAAGCACAAATATAAGTAAGCATGCTCTTTAATGGTTTTTAGTTGCTATGTAAGAAATGCATCAATTGGTATTTTTCCTGCAGTTCAAGCTTTGAGTCACGGAGGCATGTGAGCAAATGTACAGTACGTGGTTACCAGAAGCCCATAGCCAGTGTATCCTAACCATCGCAATGCCGTTTCTGTAATCTGCAAGCTCAAGTGAAATCTAATACACAAGCATTAGGAAGTGGTATGCACATGCTCGTCATCCATCAGTGTTGTTATGTATAAGGGAGACTCCAAATAAACATCTTCACTCTGTAGGGGCAAGTGTGAACAGTGGTGTCCCTGACATCTACGACAGTCATGTGACAGTTCATGACATCACAAGCCTAAGGTCAAGTCAAATGAGACCACTAAAGGTCAGGCCCCAGTTCTACGTCAAGCCTTTAGGGGACAGGTGCTTGACATGCACAAAGAGTTATGGAATTTTGTATAACTGGCTAAAAACAGGAATGGAGGTCAAGGCTGACCTGTGCTGAACTGACTCTAAAAGCAACCCTCACATTATTATTATTATTATTATTATTATTATTATTATTATTATACAGGATTTAAATGGCATCAACAGTTTACGCAGCACTTTACAATATAAAAAGGGAGACAATACAGTTATAATACAATAAATTTAGGGCTGGGGAAATTAAAGATTAATTTCTTGATTAATCTTTAATTTTTTTGATCAATCAAAATTGTCGCTGTCATTACTTTTATTGTTTGATGACGAATTTCCCCACAAATCGCTATCGCACAATTCTGCAAGTGATTATAATTTATTATAGCTGTTTTCTAGCTGCTCTAAAACCACTTTTGACATAAAGGGACACTTTTTAGTTTCTATGAACAATCTCCAGTTTCCAGGCAGAAAGAACAGTTTTTATTATATAAAAGAACATGTAGGGCACTGGGCAGACCACTAGGGACAAGGGGGGTGTGTATTTTTTACATACAGTACTGTAATCTATAAGATTACAGTATACTGTATGTATTGTGTTTATTAACTTTTTTGAATTTGGCACCGATCTCCACCCTCGTGCGTCGTAACGTCGCAGGGAACGGAGCTTGGCGGCACACAGGCACTGTATGAATCGAGCGAGGTGGCAGCTCGATCACACAGCGGGGAGGCATTGCAGGATCCAGGGACAAGGTAAGTAACTCTGCCTGCCTGGATACTGCGAGTGATCCTGAACCTGGCTTGGGGATACCACTAATGGTACAGGGTTTGCACCCCGAGCCAGACTCGGGAATACCGCCATGGGGGTTAAAAAGTCTAGATTCAATGCCAGTTCCACCCAAAACAACATTAAAGTTGTGTGCGGTTACAGAAAATCTTCTGTTGGCTGTATGAATTTTGGGACTACAGTGGGGGGGGGGGGGCTCTCTAAAGGTCCCAGTTAAATTTACCTAATGGGTACCCCATAATATAGCAAAAACAAATACAGTGGAACCTCGGATTACAAGCGTAATCCATTCCAGGAGAATACTCGTAATCCAAAGTACTCGCATATCAAAGCGAGTTTACCCATTGAAGTCAATGGAAACTAAAATAATTTGTTCCACATTGACTTCAATGGCATGCAATACCGCATGCGGCCAGAGGCGGGGAGGGCGACGGAGGGCCTCGGAACCTGACGGAAAGGCTCGAGGACAGTTTGGCTGACCTCGGAAAAACTCTGTTCACCAGCCTTTCCGAGGTTTGCCAAAGTCAGTGGAACTGTCCTTGGGCCTTTCCGGCAGTTTCCGAAAGGCGCCGTTCGGCTCCAGCGCCCCCAACCTCAGGCCAAACGCCTTACTGCACACCGCGTTGGCCTGAATCCTGCTCGTTTTGCGAGACAACACCTATCAGCAAAAGTATGTAGGCCTAGGACACACCCCCTGCCACGCCTTATTAAAGGAGAATTGTACAAAAAAATGGTTAAACCCACAAGTGCTTTTTTACCACTACTATTCCTTTATATTGGCTCTTGAAATTTTCAAATGCAGCAATTTAGAAATCAGATGTAAGGTTTAGCACTGGGAAACACTTTTTGAAAGATAAAAAGTGCATTTTATATACATCTATATAGAACAGACCAAAATGAGGGACAAATGAGGAGGAATGAGGGACATTGCTCCAAATCAGGGACAGTCCCTCGAAATCAGGGACAGTTGGGAGCTATGCTTAAATGTGGGGGTGTGCCTGTACTGGTTCCAGTATAGATCTGTGAAGCTACTGTGTTCTCCTGTGATGAGCCCTGATGAAGAGGGGGTGGTGTTACCCCTGAAACATGTTGGATGTTTTATAGGACTTTATACCAACAATTACAATTATCTTGGACTCTTTTGTTTGATTTGGTCGGCCTCTCCTTTCTGCATTTCTATGATTTGACCATAGGAATACAGGCATTCATACTTTGGATATTTCTAGCCATGTAAAGGCACATGGGTAGAGAGCTTGAAATGGGTAGAGAGCTATGAAACAATGGGGTTGACTTACGAAAGGTGAATAGACTGTGCACTTTGCAAAGTGCAGTTGCACTCTGAGGGCCAGATTCTCAAAGGGCTTACGACGGCGCAACGCCATTTGCGCCGTCGTAAGTCCTAATCTGGCCCGGCGTATCTATGCGACTGATTCTTAGAATCAGTTACGCATAGATATCCATTAGATCTCACAGGCGTAAGGCTCTTACGCTGTCAGATCTTAGATGCAATTTTTTTTCCCGCCGCTAGGTGTCGCCTCCGTCGTTTTCCCCGTCGTCTATGCAAATTAGCTATTTACGCGAGATTTACGAACGTACGCGCGGTCGACGCAGTGAATTTACGACGTTTCCGTAGCTTTTGCGACGCTTAAAGTTGCCCCTGCTATATGAGGGGCAACCAATGTTAAGTATGGCCGTCGTTCCCGCGTCGAAATTTAAAAATTTACGTTGTTTGCGTAAGTCGTCCGTGAATGGCGATGGACGCCATTTACGTTAACGTCGAAACCAATGACGTCCTTGCGACGTCATTTAGCGCAATGCACATCGGGAAATTTTAGTGACGGCGCATGCGCAGTACGATCGGCGCGGGAACGTGCCTAATTTAAATGATCCACGCCCCCTACCTGGATCATTTGAATTAGGCGGGCTTGCGCCGGAGGATTTACGCTACGCCGCCGCAACTTTACAGGCAAGTGCTTTGTGAATCAAGCACTTGCCCGTAAAACTTGCGGCCGCGTAACGTAAACGAGATACGTTACGCCGCCGTAGTTTTACTCCATTCTACGAGAATCTGGCCCTGAAAGTGCAGTTGCTCCAGAGCTTAGTAAATGCGATAAAGCTTCACTTTGGAAACAATACCCAATCACGTGCAAGGAAAAAAATAAAGTAAAAAAAAAAAAAAAACAGCATTTTTGCTTGCACATGATTGGATGATGGAAGTCAGCAGAGCTTCTGCTCATCTACTAAGCTCTGGAGCAACTGCTCTTGCAGAGTGCACAGTCTATTTACCTTTAGTAAATCAAACTCAATGAGTCGGAAAAGCATTCCAGGATCCTCTCTAAATCCTGGTTAAAACGTGAGTGCCGTGACTCCAGTTTATGGATCCAGTGCATTGGACAGTGCAACTGTTTACATTCTTATTTAATTTTTTCGTAGAACCCTATTGAAATGTCACGTGACATCTCATTAACTTTTATAAGGCTCCTTTCACACTGAGTCGCTTTACAGGCGCTATGGCGCTAAAAAAAGAGCCTCTCCTGTCACTCCAGTGTGAAAGCCAGAGGGTTTTCAAGGATTACAGTTTTGCCGGCTCTTCTTACTATTTGTTACGTTGGAGTGTGATGTGATCCATCGAGCCTAGGCACCTGTGATTGGACCTGGTGTAGTGATTGGGTTGTCCCTGCAGAGAGCGCTGTTACTTACTTTTGTTTCTTTTCTCTTCCAGGCTTTCACACTGGAGCTGTGCGCTGGCAGGACGCTAAAAAAAGTCCTGCCAGCAGCATCTTTGAGGTGCTTTAGGAGCGGTGTATACACTGCTTCTGAAGCGCCCCTGCCCATCGAACTCAATGAGCAGTGCCGCCGAAGCGCCGCTAAAAATAGCCGACGCCCCCAATGCCCCAGTGTGAAAGTGCATCACAACAGTTTGCAGCATATACAGTATATGTAATATATGGCCCTGCAGCATATACAGTATATTTAATATATGGCCCTGCAGCATATACAATATATGTAATATACACCCCTGCAGCATATACAGTATATTCAAGATATGGCCTGCAGCATATACAATATATGCCATATACGACCCTGCAGCATATACAATATATGCCATATACGACCCTGCAGCATATACAATATATGAAATATACGCCCTGCAGCATCTACAGTATATGTTATATACGGTCCTGCAGCATATACAATATATGCAATATAAGGTCCTGCAGCATATACAGTATATGTAATATACGGCCCTGCAGCATATACAGTATATTTAATATATGGCCCTGCAGCATATAAAGTATATGCCATATACGCCCTGCAGCATATACAATATACGGTCCTGCAGCATATACAGTATATGCAATATACCGCCCTGTAGCATATACAATATATGCCATATACGTCCCCTGCAGCATATACAATATATGCAAGATATGGCCTGCAGCATAAACAATATATGCAATATACGGCCCTGCAGCATAAACAATATATGCAATATACGGCCCTGCAGCATAAATGTAATATATGGCCCTGCAGCATGTACAATATATACCATATACGGCCCTGCAGCATATACAATATATGAAATGTACGGCCCGGCAGCATGTACAATATATGCCATATACGGCCCTGCAGCATATACAATATATGCAAGATATGGCCTGCAGCATAAACAATATATGGCCTGCAGCATAAATGTAATATACGGCTCTGCAGCATATACAATGTATGTAATATACGGCCCTGCAGCATATACAATATATGTAATATACGGCCCTGCAGCATATACAATATATGTAATATACGGCCCTGCAGCATATACAATATACGGCCCTGCAGCATATACAATATATGTAATATACGGCCCTGCAGCATATACAATATATGCCATATACGGCCCTGCAGCATATACAATATATGCCATATACGGCCCTGCAGCATATACAATATATGTAATATATGGCCCTGCAGCATATACAATATATGTAATATATGGCCCTGCAGCATATACAATATACGGCCAGGAGGAAGTTAAAATCAGGATCACCAAATGAAAATAAACAGAGCTGAAAAACGAACACTAATGCAGCCACCACATGTAAGGAGCGCTGTACTGCACGCATTCATGTGGAGGTATTGGGAGTGTTTGTAATCTTCTCCCCTCTGTATAATAACAGTCCCCATCACATTCTCAGTGCAGAGCACACAGCGGACACGCCCACAGGCTACACACAATCTATACAGAATCCTATTGGTTGCAGTCCATGGCTCGCGCTGTTTCCTCCTTGCAGAGTTCATGCAAAGAGACAGATGATTGACAGGGAACGTTGTGCTGGCCAATGGGCGGTGACGGGGCGGGGCTCCAGCAGACAGCAGGAATTAGTGTTTTTGTAGAAGGGGGATTGCAGTCTTCCATCCAGTCCGGGTCAGTCTCATTGTGTGAGCTTCCTGTACACCCAGAGAGGAGAAATCTTCACCCATCACACCTCTCCATCCACAGCAAGGTGCCCACCGGGTGTGAGGTCTGTGCCAGGTGAGAAAGGCAGCTTCCTTGTGTTATTCATATGATGTGTGTGTCTGGACACGTGCTGCTTCCATAGATTCTCAGCTACATCATCACACTGCCCACCACTGCTGTGTATTATAGATCCATGCTTCTGTGCAAAGGCATTCATTGTGTTTATCAATACATTCCTCCTCTCCTAATTAGATTGTCCTGATCTGATAGATTTCCTATTCATTCTACACTCTGCATGCAGCAAGTCTGCCGCCTATGCGATTGTTTACCTGCAGCATGCATGTGGCAGATACACACAATAATAAAGGGCAGCCATATGTAATGTTTTCTTATGATGTGGGCCTGGCCTATAGCAGGAGTGTCCTGATGTATATACAGATGACACACGTAAATAATGCCTTTTATGGTTACATAAGAGAGACTCGGCTCATTTCATAAATAATCCTAAACATTTTTGTTTTTAAAGTTTAATCTGATCATAATCTGAGATACTGGCTCCATTTATTAAATATTACTAAGTATTTTTATTTGTAAATATTAAATAGATCATCATCTGAGAGACCGAGATCATTTAATAAATAATCCTAAACATTTTTGTTTTTAAAGTTTAATCAGATCATAATCTGAGATACTGGGCCGGATTCAGATAGGAGATACGACGGCGTATCTCCAGATACGCCGTTGTTTCTCTGAGTGCAGTCGGTCGTATCTATGCGCCTGATTCAGAGAATCAGTTACGCATAGATATCCCTAAGATCCGACCGGCATAAGTGTCTTACACCGTCGTATCTTAGGCTGCATTTTCAGGCTGGCCGGTAGGTGGCGCTTCCGTATGTTTACGCGAGGAATATGCTAATTAGGTAGATACGGCGATTCAGAATCGTACGTTCGTCCGGCGCAATTTTTTACGTTGTTTACGTTAGGCTTTTTTCGGCCTATAGTTACCCCTGCTATATGAGGCGTAGCTATTGTTTAGTATTGCCGTAGTTCCTGCGCCGAGTTTTGAAATTTTACGTCATTTGCTAATAGAGCTGTACGTAATTTTTTTTTTCAAAATTCTTTATTTACGTACAACAGGAAGCGCGTCCACATGGATCACATCAACATTACAGTCATAGGAACATCCAAGGGGGCTGTACGTCATTTACGATCACGTCGAATCCAATACGTCTTATCGGCGTACTTTAGAGCAATGCACACTGGGATATTTTACGAACGGCGCATGCGCCGTTCAAAAAAAACGTAAAAAACGCGGGGTCAAGTAAAATTTAAATACAACACGTGCCCAAACTTCCCCATTTGAATTAGGCGGCCTTACTCCGCAACACATACGTTACGCCGCCGTAACTAAGGGCGCAAGTTCTTTCTGAATACAGAACTTGCGCCCAAAGTTACAGCGGCGTAACGTATCGGAGATACGTTACGCCGGAAGAAAGATGCGCTCCTCTTTCTGAATCCGGCCCACTGGCTTCATTTATTAAATATTCAAAAGTATTTTTATTTGTAAATATTAAATAGATCATCATCTGAGAGACTGAGATCATTTAATAAATAATCCCAAACATTTTTATTAAAGTTTAATCAGATCATAATATAAGATACTGTCTTCATTTGTTAAATATTACTAAGTATTTTCTTGTGGAAAAAAAAATATTACTAAGTATTTACGTCGTAAATTTAAGCGTATTCTGGAAACCAGATACGCTTAAATTAGGCTAAGATACGAGCGGCATAAGTCTCTTACGCCGTCGTATCTTAGGGTGCATATTTACGCTGGCCGCTAGGTGGCGTTTTCGGCGTAGAATATGCAAATGACCTAGATACGCCGATTCACAAACGTACGTGCACCCGGCGGTATTTTTTTACGTTGTTTGCGTAAGGCTTTTTCAGCGTAACGTTGCTCCTGCTTCTATGAGGCGCACGCAATGTTAAGTATGGACGTTGTTCCCGCTTCGATTTTTGAATTTTTTACGTCGTTTGCGTAAGTCGTTCGCGAATAGGGCTGGACGTAATTTACGTTCACGTCGAAACCAATACGTTGTTGCGGCGTACTTTGGAGCAATGCACACTGGGATATGTACACGGACGGCGCATTCGCCGTTCGTAAAAAACGTCAATCACATCAGGTCATCATACATTAACATAAAACACGCCCCCCCCCCCCTGTCACATTTGATTTAGGCGGGCTTACGCCGACCCATTTACGCTGCGCCGCCGCAACTTACGGAGCAAGTGCTTTGTGAATAATGCACTAAGTTGCAGAGGCGTAGCGTAAATGACACGCTACGCCCGCACAAAGATACGCTGCCCTTACTGAATCTCAGCCATAGTCTGTATGGGGCTTCAAGAATACACAGGAGAAAATGCATGTTGACAAGGGGAGTGTAGAGGAGGGCGGGGAGTCTACTGACATCACGACTCCACCCACTGAGCTCCAGACAACAGACCCACCCACAGAATCTGCAGTTTTTCAGTTCTTATAAGAGACAGAGGGGAGACATTTGACAGGTAAGGATACATGCAGGAGGCATCTATATCCTTATAGATCAGCACTATGGCAGTAGTTTAGAGAGGCTGAGAGGGGCTTTACATCCACTTTAAAAAAGAAGTATGGGATTAGAAAAAAAAATAAAAAAATCATAAAAAAGTTCATACTCGCCTAGGTGGATGGGGTGGGGGGGATTTAAGTGTTTAAAGACCTGTTTACGCATGTGCTTGTGTTTTTTTTGTTTTTTTTTTTGCGTCAACTTATGTTGCATCTACATATTCTTTATTTATTGGTCCCCAAAAAGCACACTGCTGCACCATGTGATGTACAGTATGTTCTTGTATTTGTGTGTGAAAGGGTCTGGTGCATTGTTTACCATGCTAATGTGCACTAGGGTACTTGCACGTTGGAACTGATGTGTGAACATCAGATATTCCTGGCGGAAAGCAACACAAGGATGGTCTGCATAGCACATTTGCGTAATTGTGTGTACATATGTATAAAAATGTTGTTTATCCAGCTGTGAGAACTTTCTGCAGTTCCACTTGGAGTTTCTGGAGTATAGTCTATTATGGATGTGAGTATTTCTTCCCCTTTACCAAAAATGTATACACAAAGGGCCAGATCCACAAACGAATTACGCCGGCGTATCTATTGATACGCCACGTAATTTCAAAGTTCCCGTGTCGTATCTTTGTTTTGTATCCAGAAAACAAGATACGACGGAATGAGGGATCGATCCGACAGGCGTACGTCTTAGTACGCCGTCGGATCGTAGGTGTATATTTACGCTGGCCGCTAGGTGGCGTTTCCGTCGAATTCCGCGTTGAGTATGCAAATTAGCTAGATACGGCGATCCACAAACGTACGTCCGCCGGCGCATTTTTTTTACGTCGTTTGCGTTCGGCTTTTTCCGGCGTATAGTTACCCCTGCTATATGAGGCGTATCCTATGTTAAGTATGGTCGTCGTTCCCGCGTCAAATTTTAAAAATGTTAAGTCGTTCGCGAATAGGGCTTTGCGTAGAATGACGTCACCGTCGTAAACATTGGCTTGTTCCGGTTTAATTTCGAGCATGCGCACTGGGAAACCCCCACGGACGGCGCATGCGCAGTTGAAAAAAAACGTAATTTACGTTGGGTCAAGACGTATTTACATAAAACACGCCCCCATCACATCCATTTGAATGGCGCGCCCTTACGCCACCAAAGATACACTACGCCGCCGTAACTTACGGCGCGCATTTTTTGATGATTAAAAAAATAATAAGTTGCGGCGTAGTGTATCAGAGATGCACTACGCCCGACAGATATATGCGCCGATGTACGTGGATCTGGCCCAAAATTTTCCTTTCTATAGTAACATTTTGGGGTTGATTTACTAAGGCTGGATTCACACCTGTGCAGTTTTAGTGCTTTTTGCATTTTGCAGATTTGCACTGCAGTCCATTTAACATGGTTTCCTATGGAACACGTTCTGTAGTGAAAATCTGCAAAAAGCAATAAAAATACATAGATGTGAATCCAGCCTAAAACCGGAAAGAGCAAGATCTGGTTCAGCTGTGTATTGTAGCCAATCCGCTTCTAACTTCAGCTTGTTCAATTAACCACTTAAGCCCCGGACCATTTGGCTGGCCAAAGACCAGAGCACTTTTTGCGGTTTGGCACTGCGTCGCTTTAACTGACAATTGCGCGGTCGTGGTGACGTGGCTCCCAAACAAATTTGACATCCTTTTTTTTCCCCACAAATAGAGCTTTTTTTTTGGTTGTATTTGATCACCTCCTGCCTTTTTTATTTTTTTGCACTATAAGCAAAAATAGAGCGACAGTTTTGAAAAAAAGGGAAATATTTTGTACTTTTTGCTATAATAAAAATCCACAATTTAAAAAAAAATATATATTTTTTTTTTCTCAGTTTAGGCAGATATGTTTCTTCTACATATTTTTGGTAAAAAAAATAAGCGTTAATTAATTGGTTTGCGCAAAATTTTATGGCAGACACATCGGACACTTTTGACACATTTTTGGGACCATTGTTATTTATACAGTGATCAGTGCTATACAAATGCACTGATTACTGTGAAAATAACACTGGCAGTGAAAGGGTTAACCACTAGGTGGCGCTGAAGGGGTTAAAGGGTCACTAAAGGATTTTTTTCCCGCTAAATAGCTTCCTTTACCTTACTGCAGTCCTGGTTTCATGTCCTCATTGTTCGTTTTTGCTTTGATGTTGCTGTAATTCCTCTCTGTTCTGGACACTTCCTGGTTGTCTGTTTCCTGATCACCACAGTACTGGGAGATTTCTCACGGTGGTGACTAATCAAGGAGGTGTGATTACTGTGTGTCAGCACCAATCCAGTTTTGTTTTATAAAGCATCACTGCACTCTATTGGCTCTCTGGCTCTGTACATCAGAGAACCAGGAAACAACAGCAAAAACGAAACTAAACTGCAGGTACATTATATGATTGGTTTTTATCTATTTTTAATCATTTTTAAAAAGAATCAGTTAACTATTATGTCTCTATACCCTGTAAACAGTTATTTCAGCAAAAAATTTTTTTTTCCTTTAGTGACCCTCAGTATGTCCTAGGGCAGGGATATGTAATTAGCTGTTGCAGAACTACAAATCCCATAAGGCATAGCAAGACTCTGACAGCCACAAGAATGACACCCAGAGGCAGAGGCATGATGGGACTTGTAGTTTTGCAACAGCTGGAGGTCCGCTAATTGCATATCACTGTCCTAGGGAGTGATTCTAACTGTTAGGGGGAGGAGCTACCAGTGACCCATCACTGTTCCCGATCACAGGGAACAGTAGATCAGTGACATGTCACGAGGCAGAACAGGGGAATGTCTTGTTTACAAAGGCATCCCCATGTTCTGCCTTTGCCGACCGCAATCGCAGGCCGCCCGGGAACATCTAGTTCCCGGGACTCGCGAGCGCACTCATGAGGCCGCTGGGCGGCAAATTTACAGGTACGCCCATTAGCCTGCCCGTGCCATTGTGTCGACATAAATGTGCGTGCATCGGTCGCTATGTGGTTAAGCTTTGATGAAAAAATAAAGTTAGCTAGGCTATGCTCCCATAAGCGGTGGATGCAGGCAGGGCTGTGGAGTCGGAGTCGAGGAGTCGGAGTCGGGGGAAATTTTGGGTACCTGGAGTCGGAGTCGGCAAACAATACTCCGACTCCTACTAAATTTAGATTGGAATTAAAAAAAAAATTCCAACAGGAGTTTTATAAAGCACTAAAAGAAGTTGAAAAGTATGATCGCTCATCAAAACTTACTGTTGAAGAAGCCATCCTTGTTTATCCAGAGATCGTTAGTGATGTGGCCAGAATAGTTACTGCAATGCCACCCATCCAAGTCAGTGTCGAAAGATTATTTTCAGCCCTAAAAATAATAAAGTCTGACTTAAGAGCCTCTATGAAAGAGGATCTGGCAGAGGCAATTCTCTTCCTTAGAACTCTACATTGAATTGATTTGCATTTGCTAAGCCTAGAACTACATTTCAAGATTAATATAAACCATTTCTAGGTTTTACAGATTTTGTTTTTGGTTCATTATAGATAAGCTCTGTTTTTGTTCTAAAACAACCAAATAATGTGGTTTGTATTTTTGAACTGGTAAAGATCCTGTTCCTGATGTTTATGCCTGCTGCTACTATCCAGCCACTTGATTGATTAATATATTTTTTTTTTATAAAACTTTGTTTTCATTGTGTTTGTCTTTTGCTTAAACTGTGCAATACAGTAGACTGTTGGCTTCCCAGCCAGTAGTCCTGTGGTAGCCGGTTGCGTTTCTTTCCCTCAAGGAATGTATAAAATACATTCGCATATTAATACAGAGGAGTCGGAGTCGGAAGTACATAAAACTGAGGAGTCGGAACATTTATCTACCGACTCCACAGCCCTGGATGCAGGGGAACATTCAGCTTGTTTCAGCCCCTGTCTGGCCCTCAGCCCAGGGAAGCCATTGAATGCAATGCATTCAACGTTGCCATGCTGTGCCCAGTAGACATAAAAGTATGCCCTTTGGGACCTGATAGTTGAGGAGGACTTAGCAGGTGTTGAAAGCTTCTGCCAAGAAACCCGTTTTAATATCCATATGATCTTCTCCTTAAGTAAAATGCTTTTCAGTATATGTGATTAATTAGACTAGATTAGATTACCGTAATTGTGTTATGAATTATGCTGCTACTGCCTTTTACAATTTCGGGTTTATTGTTGTGACATTTCACGTACACATTGACAGATCTGGCTGATCACACAGATTTCTATCCTCAAAAAAAAAAGCAACTATAATGTCCTCAGATACCAGTTCATGATACACTGACCCCCCCCCCCCCCCCTTACAGCTATTTAATGCATTGATAGTGGTAATCAATTTTTCAGAATGTGGATTTACTACTATGCCTTGCACACAAATGTGCATGTATAGTCTGATGAGAGTGAGGTAGAGATATGAGTTTTTTGTTTTTATTTCTGTTTGTAACCCCATACCTACCCCTTTGAAGCCCATACAAGAATTGCCATGTGTCGTTGTGTCTGGGACAAGAAGGTACAGACAGTAATAAGAACAGTGTCAGAAAATGTTTTTGTTAATTTCTCTGCTGGAGAAATTTCTGTTCACTTCCTGTTCTAACAGGAAGCCAGGGGAAATCTCTCCAGTAGGGACACACAGGAAGTTATTTATGACAGGGTTCGACAAACTTCGGGCGCCAGGTCGCAATTGCGACTAGAATTAGCGACCTGATGCCTGGAGCGGCGCAGCTGGGGTATCCTGTGTCTCCGTGCACCCCCACCTCACGATCGTGCCGGCCGGTAATTGAGGCCGCGGCTTTGCGACCTTCTGCAGGCCTATGCTTCCTTCTGTGATCTGGCGCCACCTTGTGGATGGCCGTTGGTATGACAAGACAACCAGCAATGCTAATGGAGTTACCCCTGTCTGTTTTCACTGTCATCTCCTTCCCTCTAATTAGAACCCCCAAACATATATTTTATATATATATATATATATATATATATATATATATATATATATATATATTCTAACACCCTAGAGAATAAAATGGCGGTTGTTGCAATACTTTCTGTCACACCGTATTTCCGCAGCGGTCTTACAAGAGCATTAAATTAAAAAATAAGACACCAGTAAAGTTAGTCCAACTTTTTTGTTTTATATTGTGAAAGATAATGTTACGCCGAGTAAATTGATACCCAACATGTCACGCTTTAAAATTGCGTCCGCTCGTGGAATGGCGTCAAACTTTACCCTTAAAAATCTCCATAGGCGACGTTTAATAAATTCTACAGGTTGCATGTTTTGAGTTGCACAGGAGGTCTAGGGCTAGAATTATTGCTCTCGCTCTACCAATCGCGGCGATACCTCACGTGTGTGGTTTGAATACCGCTTTCGTTGGCGGGCGCTACTCACGTATGCGTTTACTTCTGTGCGCGAGCGCGGTGGGACGGGGCGTGTTCCTGGCTCCTAACTTTTTTAGCTGGTTTCTAGATTCCAAGCAATTTTGTCAAGCCCTGATTTATGAAAGGCAAATCTACTTTGCACAACAAGTGCAAATTGCACTCAAAGTGCAGTCGCTGTAGATCCGATGGGGACATGCAAGGAAAAAAAAAAAGCTTGCACATGATTGGATGATAAAATTAGCAGAGCTTCCCCTCATTTCAGATCTACCCCTCAGATTTACAGCGACTGCACTTTCAGGGCACTTTCAAGTTCAATTTGCACTTGTAGTGCAAAGTGGATTTTCCTTTCGTAAATAACCCTATGCGTGCATTGATTTTACTCCCAGTGCCTAACTTTACATTAATCAACATCAAATCTCGCTGTAAATCTGAGGGGGCTGATCTGAAATGAGGGGAAGCTCTGCTGATTTTATTATCCAATCATGTGCAAGCTAAAATTCATTTTTTTTTATCTCCATTGCATGTCCCCCCTCGGATCTACAGCGACTGCACTTCCACGTTTACTATCAGTACAATTTCAAGTGCACTTTGCACTTCTGGTGCAAATTGGATTTGCCTTTAGTAAATAACCCCCGTAGTAATATAAAACTGACAAAAGACCTTAACCCTTCTGTAGCTGTATCCAAAAAGAAATAGAATGTTTTTGCTGAGGTGGGCTTTAAAGCAGGGGTGTCCAAACTTTTTTCAAAGAGGGCCACATTTGATGAAGTGAACATGCGTGAGGGCCGACCATTTTGCCTGACATTCTTTGAACCATTAAAATTTGGTCTAAGTGTGTTTGTCCGAGCAACTAATACACTGCCCAACAAGAATTCTCTTGACTTTGTGGCTGTGTGTGTGGTGAAGAGATGAGCTTGGGCGTATTATTTGGATATACTGTATATATGTCTTTTGTGGCCCCAACGAATCCCCGAGCGCTGCTCAGGGCTGTGGAGTCAGTAGATAAATGTTCCGACTCCGACTCCGACTCCTCAGTTTTATGTACTTCCGACTCCGACTCCCCGACTCCGACTCCTCTGTATTAATATGCGAATGTATTTTATACATTCCTTGAGGGAAAGAAACGCAACCTACCACAGGACTACTGGCTGGGAAGCCAACAGTCTACTGTATTGCACAGTTTAAGCAAAAGACAAACACAATGAAAACAATCAAGTGGCTGGATAGTAGCAGCAGGCATAAACATCAGGAACAGGATCTTTACCAGTTCAAAAATACAAACCACATTATTTGGTTGTTTTAGAACAAAAACAAAGCTTATCTATAATGAACCAAAAACAAAATCTGTAAAACCTAGAAATGGTTTATATTAATTTTGAAATGTAGTTATAGGCTTAGCAAATGCAAATAAATGCAATGTAGAGTTCTAAGGAAGAGAATTGCCTCTGCCAGATCCTCTTTCATAGAGGCTCTTAAGTCAGACTTTATTATTTTATTCATGCACTAGCTGAATACCCGGCGTTGCCCGGTCTTCCTATCTTAACCTTTTGGGGAGGAAAATAGTATCATTATCATACATTATCATAGTAATATAAATATACCCATCTTTTATATAAGGGTGTAGGTAAGGGTTAATGTAACTGTCATATATTTTTATTTGGCATATAAGTAATATGTGTACCAGGTATTATTGAAATATCTCCAGGCGTACAGAAGTTATGTGGGAACATACATTTCCCATTGATTTGCATGGGACTTTAAACAAAAACCCAGACCCTCACAAATGGGGGTAGTTAAGGGATAAATTAAACTATCCTATAGTTTAAGTGGACATATAAGTAACATGTGACCAAGTGTTATCGAAATTTCTACAGCCGTTTGGAAGTTATGAAGTAACATGTATTTCCCATAGAGTTGAATGGGACTTTAAAGGAAAACCCTGACCATGGCAAATGGGGATGGGTAAGGGTTAAACCACCTATCCTATGTTTGTTGCTGACATATAAGTAACATGTGTGCCAAGTTTCATGTTAATATCTTTAGCCTTTGGACGTGATGCTGGAACATACATACATACATACATACATACATACACACGTTGAGTTTTATATATATAGATTGGTCTTTATTCTTACAGTAGAGAAGTCATGAATTATAACTTTTTGTGAATTGGGACATTTAAACTTGCTTTTTTTTTTTATTCCAATCTAAATTTGGTAGGAGTCGGAGTCGGTGCATTGTTTGCCGACTCCGACTCCGACTCCAGGTACCCAAAATTTCCCCCGACTCCGACTCCACAGCCCTGGCGCTGCTCAGGACTAAGGATGAGCTTGGGTGTGTTATTTGTATGTACCGTATTTATCGGTGTATAACACGCACAGGCTTACCATTGCCATGAATGCAGCCTTACCATTGCCATGAATGCAGCCTCACCATTGCCATGAATGCAGCCTCACCATTGCCATGAATGCAGCCTCACCATTGCCATGAATGCAGCCTCACCATTGCCATGAATGCAGCCTCACCATTGCCATGAATGCAGCCTCACCATTGCCATGAATGCAGCCTCACCATTGCCATGAATGCAGCCTCACCATTGCCATGAATGCAGCCTCACCATTGCCATGAATGCAGCCTTACCATTGACATGAATGCAGCCTCACATGTGCCTGAATGCAGCCTTACCATTGCCATCAGTACAGCCTGATTGATGCCTATCTGCAGCCTCGGAGGGGACAGGAAAAGTGCCGTCGGACTACAAACAGGAGCATTTCTTGTTTACTCGGTGGCCTCTTTAATACAAAGTCCCGCCTCCTATGATAAACAGAACAGTCATCCAATGACATCCCAGGAAACAGGGCTTCCTTTTACAGACGCCCCTGAGTAAACAGGAGATTCTCTTTATGTAATCTGACGGCGCATGTCCTGTGCCCTCTGAGGCAGCGCCGATATATACTGTATATATCTTTTGTGGCCCCCAGGTCACGGGGCACATGTGAGGCTGAATTGATTATATATATCCAAATTCCCAGGGGGGGGCCATATTAAATCACCAGGGGGGCCGCAATTGGCCTGCGGGCCGGACTTTGGACATGCCTGCTTTAAAGTGTATATTAAAATTGAAATTGCATTTATGAATTCCTTTACTAAGAAACGGTCATGGACTGGTTGCCTCTTATAGTCCTGCAGTCCTTTTTACAATAAAATGCTTGATGATCTAGCTCCCTTGTCTTCCTGTTTAACTCTGACCATGCAAAGCACCAAAGCAGATCCATGCTGCCATGGTCACTTTGATTGCTTGACCCAGCTGGGAGTTACAGGACGCTGTGCCATTGCGCGGTGTGCTTGGACTTCTGTTGTCCGCTTTGGTGTTATACCCCTGTCCAGCTTTGCTGCAACAGCAACCTGTAAGAACATGGATCCAAGAAGGGAAACTCTTCTGGAATGTAGCATACACAGACTGGGAGCATACTTCACTGATGTGTCTGACATTATTAGACAGCCCCATCCCCCCCTCCTGTGGCTAAAGAGACATATCCACCACATTCTGAAGAGAGACTAGAAAGGTGGCTGTTTTGTGGCGTGAATTGGGTAAAGAATGGTTTCCAGAGCAGCCAACTCGCATGCACATTTTTGATCTCAGCTTGGAATTTTTTTCAACACCTATGCCAGGACAGCTGCTTAAAGAGGTTGTAAAGGTTCATGTTTTTTCACCGTAAAGCATCCTAAGGTGAAAAAACATCTGACGATTAGCGCCCGGGCTTCTCGGCTCTTCATTGGATAGATTGATAGCAGCGCAGCTATTGGCTCGCGCTGCTGTCAATCAATTCCAATGACGCGGGCGCCAGATCGAGTCATACACTTGGCGGCTATGGATGCCTAGTGTATGACACAGGAGCACGCCCACAAGGTAACCCCTTTTGGAGAGAGCTTCCCAGAGGGGGTTGGCTATTGTGGAAAGGAGCCGAGAGACCCCAGAAAACGGCCTTTGGGGCCACTCTGTGGAAAAACGAACTGCACAGTGGAGGTAAGTATGACATGTTAGTTATTTAACCACTTCCAGACCTGCGCACGACGATGTACGTCCTGTTTTTAAAGATTGATATCTCGGTAACGGCAGCAGCTGCTGCCACAACCGAGGTATCGATCTTTAGTGTGCGCGGTCTGGTACACGATAAAGGCGGTCTCCGCTGCGGATTCGCCGCGAGATCGCCGTTATCGGTGGCGGGAGAGGGGCCCCCCCTCCCGCGCCCTCCGCCGCTTACCGGAGCCGTCGGTAGCGGCGGAGGAGATCGGGACTGTTCGGCAGGTGAGCGGGGACGAGACTGAAGGAAAAATCTCCTTCGCCCGTCCCCATAGCTCTGCTGGGCGGAAGTGACGTCAAAACGTCAGTCCCGCCCAGCCTCTTAAAGAGACAATTTTTTTTTTGTCATTTGAAAAAATTACAGTTTCAAATTTTTTTTTTTTTTTTTTTTTGCATTTTAGTCTAAATATGAGATCTGAGGTCTTTTTGACCCCAGATCTCATATTTAAGAGGACCTGTCTGCTTTTTTCTATTACAAGGGATGTTTACATTCCTTATAATAGGAATAAAAGTGATCAATTTCTTTATTTTTTTCAGTGTAAAAAGTAATAAAATAAATAAAAATAAATAATAAAACAAAACATTTTTTTTTTAAAGCGCCCCGTCCCGACGAGCTCGCGCGCAGAAGCGAACGCATACGCGAGTAGCGCCTGCATATGAAAACGGTGTTCAAATCACACAAGTGAGGTATCGCCGCGATCGTTGGAGCGAGAGCAATAATTCTAGCCCGAGGCCTACTCTGTAGCTCAAAAGTTTGACGCCATGCCACGAGCGGGCGCAATTTTTAAGCGTGACATGTTGGGTATCATTTTACTCGGCGTAACATTATCTTTCACAATATATAAAAAAATTGGGCCAAATTTATTGTTGTCTTATTTTTTAATTAAAAAAAGTGAATTTTTTCCAAAAAAAGTGCGCTTGTAAGACCGCTGCGCAAATACGGTGTGACAAAAAGTATTGGAATGACCACTATTTTATTCTCTACGGTGTTAGAAAAAAAATATATATAATGTTTGGGGGTTTTAAGTAATTTTCTAGCAGAAAAAACTGTTTTAGTCTTGCAAGCACCAAATCTGAAAAACATCTAAGGTCTGGAAGTGGTTAAAGCGGATGTGCCACGGGGAAAAAATATTAAAAGCCAGCAGCTACAAATACTGCAGCTGCTGACTTTTAATATTAGGACACTTACCTGTCCTGGAGTCCAGCGCTGATCGCAGCAGAGCACGAGCGATCGCTCGTCTCTCTGCTGCTCCCCCCTCCATCCACGCTCAGGGAACCAGGAAGTGAAGCGCTGCGGCTTCACTGCCCGGTTCCCTACGGCGCATGCGCGAGTCGCGCTGCGCACACCGATTGGCTCACACGCTGTGTGCTGGGAGCCGAGTGTTCCCAGCACACAACGGGCGACAGACGGGATGTGACGGAATGCCCGTCTTTCGCCCGTAGCGTGTGGCCGGAAGTGGGTGCAAATACCTGTCTTTAGACAGGTGTCTGCACCCCCCTCCCCCCTGAAAGGTGTCAAATGTGACACCGGAGGGGGGGAGGGTTCCGATCAGCGGGACTCCACTTTAGGGTGGAGAACCGCTTTAAAGAAAATACAATGCAAACCTTTACAACCACTTAAATAATCAATATTTAAACAGTTTTTCTATTTTTCTGAGTTAACATGAGAGACAGCACAGCATAAGTTTAATTTGCACATGAACAGGACAGTACAACAGGATCGGCTAATTTTTGTATGTGACTGGCGACTTAAAGACATTTGTAGGCTCTTATAAACCAAGCTAATTTTTCAGTGCAGTTATCATGAAACACCGCACTCCCACGGATCACATGGGGTGTGCACAGCATTCTGGGAAATGTGCCAAGAAAGTCATATTCTGAAGAATGTGTCTTCATTTAATTAACCTGAAAATAGCTGATGTGTGCAATTGTAATAATACATTATCACCTAAACTGTAAATGGGATGTTCTGGAAATAAATGCATAATATACTCTGACACCTCTCTGCTTTTAAGTTACATAGTTACACAGTTAATCAGGTTGAAAAAAATAAGATTCAAGTCCAATGAGTTCAAGCAACCGAACAAACAAAATAGAAAATCTGTAAATACAGAACCTTATACCCAACCATTTTTAACCAGGGTTCTGTGTATTGCTAGGGTTCCTTCAGATGTTGCTGGGGGTTCCTTGAGCAGTGGCTGATTGACCTCCTGTATGATGCCTACATACTTCAGGGCCAAGGCCACTTGGCTGAGCCAGCAGCATGACACCAATGTTCTGTTAGGCCTCGTACACACAATAGGTTAACCAGAGGACAACGGTCTGATGGACCGTTTTCATCGGTCAAAACCGATTGTGTGTGGGCCCCATAGGTTATTTAACCTTAGGTTAAAAAAAGCCAACTAGCTTTAAATTTAACCGATGGATTCCTAACCGATAGGTCTAAAACCGATCGTTAGTAGGCACGACCATTGGTTAAAAATCCACGCATGCTCAGAATCAAGTCGACGCATGCTTGGAAGCATTAAACTTCGTTTTTTTTTTCAGCACGTCGTTGTGTTTTACGTCACCCCGATCTGACACGATCGGTTATTTAAAGCGGTGGTTCCCCCTAAAACTAATTTCTAACAATAGATTCGTAAGACCCGTTACACTGCGGGTAGGCTGGCTTTTTTTTTTTTTTTTTCGTACATACCGAGATCTCCCCGTCTCGTCCCTAGGCGGTGGGCGGAACTAGTTGATTGACGTTCCTCGGAGGGGCGCGTACGTGACGTCACGACTTTCCGAAAGAAGCCGAACGTCGCTGCGCATTGCGCCGTATAGAGTCGGCTCTATACGGCGCATGCGCAGCGACGTTCGGCTTCTTTCGGAAAGTCGTGACGTCACGTACGCGCCCCTCCGAGGAACGTCAATCAACTAGGAACGCCCACCGACAAGGAACGAGACGGGGAGATATCGGTATGTACTAAAAAAAAAAAAAAAGCCAGCCTACCCGCAGTGTAACGGGTCTTACGAATCTATTGTTAGCAATGTGTTTTAGGGGGAACCACCCCTTTAACCTACGGTGTGTAGGCGTGACGGGCCATCAGTCAGCTTCATCGGTTAACCTATGACAACGGTCCTTCAGACCGTTCTCATCGAATGGACTGATCGTGTGTACGAGGCTTAAAGGGTTTGTAAAGGTAAAAGTTTTTTTACCTTAATGTATCCTATGCATTAAGGTAAAAAAACATTTGACAGCACCGCCCCCCCCCCCCCCCCCCGAGCCCCCGTTTTACTTACCTCACCGTTCGAAAGTCCCGGGCGCGTGCTTGTCATCTTGCTCGGTTCCCAGCCTGGCCGTTGATTGGCTAGGCTGGGCGGATTGATAGCAGCACAGCCATTGGCTGGCGCTGCTGTCAATCACAGCGGATGACGCGGCGCGCCGGGGGGCGGGGCCGAGTGATACAGTCGGCGGCTATGGCCGCTGCTGTATCACGGGAGCGCGCTCGCAAAAGCTTTCCACCATGCGAGGGAGCTCGCATGAACGTGGAAAGCTTTTGCGAGGAGGAGCCGAGACAGCCGCCGAGGGACCCCAGAAGACACAGATCCGGGTCACTCTGTGCAAAACGATCTGCACAGTGGAGGTAAGTATAACATGTATGTTATTTAAAAAAAAAAAAAATTGTACCTTTAGTGTTCCTTTAAGGGAGGTATTCTGTGATCACCACTGTAAGGGTTAGATTCTTCCTAATGATCACCACTGTAAGGCCTCGTACACACGACCGAGTTTCTCGGCAAAAACCAGCAAGAAACTTGCTGGGTTTTTTTTTTTTTTTGCAGAGGAAACCGGTCGTGTGTACATTTTTCGACGAGGAAACTGTCGAGGAACTCGTCGAGCCAAAAAGAGAGCATGTTCTCTTTTTCCTCAACGGGAATGTAGAAAATTGGCTCGCCGTGTTCCTCGACAGCCTCACAAGGAACTCGAAGAGCAAAACGATGTGTTTCGCCCGTCGAGTTCCTCGGTCGTGTGTACGAGGCCTCCGGGTTGTATTCTTCCTAATACATTTCCATTGACCTCAGGAGAAACTTGTTTTATTAAAGCTGGGTATACACATTCCAACTTTTGTGCATTCTCCTGTTGGTTCAACAGTCATGCTGGAAAACCAGCATTCAATCGGCGCTTGTACATGGCTGCACCGCTGATCAGTGTATTCTCACCCCTGTCCTGTATGGTTTAGGAGATATTTACCATATACCCTTGCACTGACGTCATTGGCGCATGCGCACTGAAGAAACGGCTCTATTGTGCCGTTTCTAAAGGGCTTGTGCCATGACCAGTGGCTCCCGCGTGCATGACGTCATCATGGCTCCGGCCAATTACATCGCCGGAGCCCCGAAAACAACATGTTGCCGGTCTCAGCGGTGTACAGGGACCGCTGCAACAGCTTCAGATTAATATGGGTTTCCAACCACTTTAATGACAACATTTTAGGTTCCAAATGAAGTGTTAAAGAATAACTGAACCCAAAAATGTAATATATTGCAGCTTTCCAGTCCTTAGATGTGGTGGTGGCAAAACATTTTTTTTTTCTTCCAGGCTAAGAAATTTTCATCAAGTACAAAAATTGCCTGTTGAGCTTGTCAGGGATTTGTTGTCCTTGTCACCTCCTGTGAGATGAAGAATAAAAACATGTTGGCTTCCTTCTGTAAACTACTAATTTCCCCACCACCTTTGTAAATGAGATCGAAATGCAGCTAGTGTAAGTGCCTAGAATTTACTGGGTATGAGTTTCTTACAGGGAACCAATTAGGAGTTCTGCATGCAAGAACAAGACACATGCTGATAAAATCGGGAGGGGGAGGGGTTGACTTTCATCAGTCTGCTTTTGACTTTTAACTGTCTGGTTAGTAGGCTGAGGCAGAGAAGACACCCTTGTCGCCGTTATTAAAATAAAGAAGACCTTCACTCTCCGCCCTGTAAAATATATATATATAAGACGTGTCCTACTCTACCTGCCGCATAACATATGAGGCTGCCAAGTCCTGCTGGAGGGTGGACTTGGCGGCACTATATCAGGGGTCAGCTTCAAGTACTTGGAAGGGGCAGCCACCTCCCAAAGACCTAGAATGGGAATATGGTGGCGCAGGACTAGGCCTAGGATGGGAGTTTATGCCCCTGTTTTTGTGCCCCTGTTTAAAACATTAATGTTCTCTAATTATCCTGGTCATTGGTGTTACTGGCAATGAAAGTGAGAGTAAATCCAAAACTTGGAGTTGCCACCAGAACAGGAGTCGAGAGATAATCATCATTATAGAGAGAATATCCCTCAGGCCTCGTACACACGACCGAGAAACTCGACGGGCGAAACACATCGTTTTGCTTGTCGAGTTCCTTGTGAAGCCGTCGAGAAACTCGACAAGCCAATTTTCTCCATTCCCGTCAAGGAAATAGAGAACATGCTCTCTTTTTGGCTCGTCGAGTTTCTCAACAGTTTCCTCAACGAAAATGTACACACGACCGGTTTCCTCGGCAAAAAAATATCTCCCAGCAAGTTTCTTGCTGGTTTTTGCCGAGAAACTCGGTCGTGTGTACGAGGCCTCACATTTGAAAGATATCCTCTTACTTCCTGTCTAGACTAGAGTACTACAGGAAGTGAGGGAAAATATCCCTAATGAGACATAGGCCCGGATTCACAAAGCACTTACGCCGACGTATCTCGAGATACGCCACGTAAGTGTAAATATGCGCCATCGTATCTGTGTGCCGTGCCCACAAACTGAGATACGCCTAAAAATAGGCTTCATCCGACCGACGTAACTTGCCTACGCCGGCGTATCGTAGGCGCATATTTACGCTGGGTGCATTTGCCGCTCCCATGGATTTTCGAAGCAAATGAGGGAGATAGGCCGATTCACGAACGTACTTGCGCCCGGCGCATAATATACGCGGTTTGCGTAAGTCGTACGTCCGGCATAAAGTTATTCCCCATATATGAGGCGCAACCCATGCAAAGGTATGGACCAGGGAGCTCAAGCCGTCGTATTTTACGTTGTTAACGTTGGACGTGAATATGGCTGGGCGTAGGTTACGTTCACGCCGTAGGCAGTGATCCGTCGTATCTTAGGCATTCGTTCCGATGTGATTCTGAGCATGCACACTGGGATGCGTCCACGGGACGGCGCATGCGCCGTTCGTTATTCGTATCTATCTATATTTGCATGGGGTCACGCCTCATTAACATGGCTCACTTCCACTTCCGACGACTTACGCCTAAGAAACCCAGCGCAGATTTGGCAGCACTGGCTTTGTGAATCCAGTGCTTGTCTCTCTGCGCTGTCGGCGTAGCGTAAAAAAGATACGCTACGGCGGCATAAATATGCGCCGATTGTATGTGAATCCAGGCCATAGTTGGCAAAAAGAAAAAATAGACAGTGGTTCAACCCTCTCCTTCTTCTTTACATCATTTTTTTTTTTTATTAAATTGCCTTTCGATTTACTTCAATTGTAAATGGTGTCATCCACCTGACTGTGCTGTGTGGTGGGTCTGTGTATATTTTTTGCACTGGATGGACAGAAATGCCAATCCTTTACAGGATGTGTATTCCATCTGTTTTTTAGCTGTTAGCATGGAGTTCAGCTTTTAGGGTTAGGTTGCAGATCTGTACTCAGTGAAGTTTTGTTAACTGCCTTGCTTCTCTGGCTGCGGAGCTGGTTTGGGAGAGATATTCCTGAAAATCTGGTTTGTCTGCCCAGTAATGTCTATTTTTTTGTCTTATGTCATATTGCTTTGAATGAGATGGGTGTGCCAGTAAGGCCTCCTCACATGGCCAATTTAGGCAAGCCATGTATGGGTCGAATTTCAAAAGAATTTTCTTTCGAAAACCCTATCTAAGAATTTTAGTTCGAATTTCGCACCATTAGTGGACTGCAGCGACAGCCGATTTTCGCGCGGCCATCGAATTTGAGTAATTTGGAAATTTTTGGAAAAGTTTACGATTTTATAATCAATGATGGGAGAATCGTGTGAAAAAATATAATTGAAAAAGAAATGCGCCTGTGCAAGAATAGAAAATTCCCAGAGAGAAAAGAAGATTCCCAGCCACGAAAATTATTTTCTGTGGCAACAGGAGGTGAAATTGAAGGCTTGGTTGGTTGAATTTCGAAATCTATGGTGGCACCATCTGATCGCAAAACGCACAAAATTTCGGATTTTTAAAAGAAAATTATTTTGAAATTGTATGGCCAGCCTTAAGCCTCGTATACACGGTATGATTGTTGGCCAACCGAGCGTCTGATTTTTGTCAAAGGGGCGTGTTCCAGGATTTTGTCTTGCATACTAACGTTACACAATTGTCGTGCCACAAACACAAACGCAGTGACGTACTACAAGGAATTTCAGCTCTTGAGAGCCACCCTTTGGGCCCCTTCTGCTAATTTCGTGTTTGGTGAGCATTGATTCTGAGCATGCGTGTTTGTACTTTCGACTTTTGTGTGACGGATTTGTGTACTACGAAAACTAGCCTGTCATCCAAGGAGTTGGGCTTGGCTCTTTAGTTCCAGTGAAGGGAACCTTTGAACGATCTCATGCTCCCAACTTTGTGGGAACAGTTTGGGGATGGGGCCCCTTCCTTTTTCAACATGACTGCGCATTGGGGCACAAAGAAAGGTCCATATCCACTTCCAGACCTGCGCACGACGATGTACGTCCTATTTTTAAAGATTGATATCTCGGTAACGGCAGCAGCTGCTGCCACAACCGAGGTATCGATCTTTAGTGTGCGCGGTCTGGTACACGATAACGGCGGTCTCCGCGGCGGATTCGCCGCAAGTTCGCCGTTATCGGTGGCGGGAGAGGGCCTCCCGCCGCTCTCCCGCGCCCATAGCCGCTTACCGGAGCCGTCGGTAGCGGCGGAGGAGATCGGGACCGTTCGGCAGCTGAGCGGGGACGAGACTGAAGGAAAAATCTCCTTCGCCCGTCCCCATTGCTCTGCTGGGCGGAAGTGATGTCAAAACGTCAGTCCCGCCCAGCCTCTTAAAGAGACAATTTTTTTTTTTGTCTTTTGAAAAAATTACAGTTTCAAATTTTATTTTATTTTTTTGCATTTTAGTCTAATTATGAGATCTGAGGTCTTTTTGACCCCAGATCTCATATTTAAGAGGACCTGTCATGCTTTTTTCTATTACAAGGGATGTTTACATTCCTTATAATAGGAATAAAAGTGATCAATTTTTTTTTATTTTTTTTTTGTGTAAAAAGTAATAAAATAAATAAAAACAAATAAGAAAACCAAAACATTTTTTTTTTAAAGCGCCCCGTCCCGACGAGCTCGCGCGCAGAAGCGAACGCATACGCGAGTAGCGCCCGCATATGAAAACGGTGTTCAAATCACACAAGTGAGGTATCGCCGCGATCGTTGGAGCGAGAGCAATAATTCTAGCCCTAGGCCTACTCTGTAGCTCAAAAAATGCAATCTCTAGAATTTTTTAAACATCGCCTATCGAGATTTTTAAGGGTAAAAGTTTGACGCCATGCCACGAGCGGGCGCAATTTTTAAGCGTGACATGTTGGGTATCATTTTACTCGGCGTAACATTATCTTTCACAATATATATTGGGCCAAATTTATTGTTGTCTTATTTTTTAATTAAAAAAAGTGATTTTTTTTCCAAAAAAAGTGCGCTTGTAAGACCGCTGCGCAAATACAGTGTGACAAAGTATTGGAATGACCACTATTTTATTCTCTAGGGTGTTAGAAAAAAATATATATATAATGTTTGGGGGTTTTAAGTAATTTTCTAGCAGAAAAAAATGTTTTAGTCTTGCAAACACCAAATCTGAAAAACACCTAAGGTCTGGAAGTGGTTAAAGATAAGTGAATTTGGGTTGGAGGAGCTTGACTGGCCCTCACAGGGTCCCGACCTCAACCCGATAGAACACCTTTGGGAAGAATTAGAGCGGAGACTGCGAGCCAAGCATTCTCTTCCAACATCAGTGCCTGACCTCACAAATGTGCTTCTGAAAGAATGATCAAACATTCCTATAGACACACTCCTAAACCTTGTGGACAGACTTCTCAGAGTTGAAGCTGTTATAGCGGCAAGGGATGGGCCAACTCAATAATAAACCCTGCGGACTAAGACCGGGATGCCATTACAGTTCATGTGCGTATGTGTGTGTGTGTGTGTGTAAAGGCAGGCGTCTTAATACTTTTGACAATATAGTGTGTATATATGACTTATTTGGTAAGATGCAGAAAGCAACAATGATGTACAGAGTGCAGTGATTCAAAGCAACTATTTAGAATTCAAATGATTATAGTCTAGGAAGAAGAAAAACAGATTGCATACTAAGGGGTTATTGCACCTGGCATAGTGTCAGTTCTTTTTGCTTTGTGTTACAGAAAAGCAGTTTCAGCTCAGTGTCAGTTTTTGCTACTAGTACTGCCAAAACTAACATCAGTCCATAAAGGCCTGCGGATTCTTGGCAGTGATACTGAAATGTATTGTTACCAAGTGCATCTTCAGATTGCTGCAAGATCACCAGATAACCATGGGGCATATACACAGAGGTGGGGGAGACATGCTGTAATCTCCATTACACAATATTGTCCCATTAAGGCTGGGTTCACACTTGTGCGATGCGGGAACCCTGCAAATCCACTGCAGGTTCCCACATTGCACCTGACTTGCACGGCAGTTCATACTGCCATATGCAAACTGCTGGGGTGTGTCAATACATTGTTAACTACTTGCCGACCAGCCGCCGGCGGCAGGTCGGCTCCCCTGCGCGAGAGCACGTCGTATAACGTCGCCTCGCAAAGCGGTCACTAGGGGCGCGTGCGCGCCCCCCCGCTCCTCATCCCGACGCGCGTGCGATCACCGCCGGGCACCCGTGATCGCTCGTTAAAGAGTGAGGACCGGGAGCTGTGTGTGTAAACACACAGCTCCCAGTCCTGTCAGGGGGAGAAATGCCTGAACAGCGATCAGTCATTTCCCCCTAGTGAGTCCACCCCCCTACAGTTAGAACACACCCAGGGAACATACTTGACCCCTTCCCCGCCCCCTAGTGTTAACCCCTTCCTTGCCAGTGGCATTTTTTAGCACTGACCGCTATAAAAATGCCAATGGTCCCAAAAATGTGTCCGAAGTGTCCGCCATAATGTCGCAGTACCGAAAAAAAAAATCGCTGATCGCCGCCATTACTAGTAAAAAAAAAATATTAATAAAAATGCCATAAAACTACCCCCTATATTGTAAACGCTATAAACGCTCTAATCAAAAAGCAATGGCTATAAAGTAAAACTCATTTGTTTTTCAGACACTTGGCTTAACCACTTCATTGCTGGGCACTTAAACCCCCTTCGTGCCCAGACCAATTTTCAGCTTTCAGCGCTGACGCATTTTGAATGACAATTGCGTACAACACTGTACCCAAATTATATTTTTATAAAAAATTTTCCCACAAATAGAGCTTTCTTTTGGTGGTATTTGATCATCTCTGCGATTTTTTATTTTTTGCGCTATAAACAAAAGAAAATTTTGAAAAAATATTTTTTACTTTTTGTTATAATATCCCAATTTTTTTTTTTCCCTCGGTTTAGGCCGATACGTATTCTTCTACATATTTTTGTAAAAAAAAAATCGCAATAAGCGTATATTGATTGGTTTGCGCAAAAGTTTTATAGTGCCTACAAAATAGGGGATAGATTTATGATTTATTTTTTTTTTATTTTTTTTTTAATAGTAATGGCGACGATCTGCGCTTTTTTTTTTTTTTTGTCAGGCCTGCGATATTGCGGCGGACATATCGGACACTTTTGACACAATTTTGGGACCATTCACATTTATACAGCGATCAGTGCTATGCACTAATTACTGTATAAATGTGACTGGCAGGGAAGGGGTTAACACTAGGGGGTGAGGAAGGGATTAAATGTATTCCATGGGTGTGTTCTAACTGTGGGGGGAGGGGACTGACTGGGGGAGGTGACCGATCTGTGTCTCTATGTACAAGGGACACGGCATAAGTCTCCTCTCTCCCTGACAGGACGTGGAGCTCTGTGTTTACACACAGAGCTCCACGTCCCTGCTGTCACCGCCGATCGTGGCCTCCAGGCACGCGCATCTCAGCGATGCGCTGGGCACAGTGTTTCCCCGCTGCGCGCCCCCAGCGGCGCGCGCCGAGAATGTAAATAGCAGGACGTCCACCCGGCACTTGAGAGCCGCTCTGTGGAAGTTTTTCGTCTATAGCGCGGCTCTCTAGTGGTTAATGAAAAAATAAGGAAACAATGGGGTTTATTTACTAAAGCTAAAGAGTGCAAAATCAGGCTCACTTCTGCAAAGAAACCAATCAGCTTCTAACCTCTGCTTGTTCAATCAAGGTTTAAGGCAATAAAACCTGGAAGCTGATTGGTTTTAATCTAGAAGCGAGTCTTATTTCGCACTCTCCAGCTTTAGTAAATAAACCCCATTGTGTCATACATTAAATTGACTCAGTTTGGGTGCAGTGTTTATAAACGTTATTGGAAAGAGAATTTGCCCAAAGCTTAATGCAATAAACCTTGCCCAACCCTTGAGATTATGATTGTGCGGCGTCTCCAGGAAAGCTGCAATTTCTGCTAACTAAATTGCATCAGGAAAGTTTACAGACTGATCACAGTAACGGCGCCAAAACACATTAGTTGATTAACAATCAACAATCCAGCTGCTTACTGTCAGGTCAGGAAACATTCATATGTCTATGGGCACTCCCTGCCCTCTCCAGGCTCGCTTTGGCTGACCCTTTGTGAGTAAATAATTGATTGGCACGGCTGGAAGGAACTTTCTATTTGCAGTTGAATCATACCCGTACCGTTGTCTGTCTGTTAGTACCTGAATATACCATGTCTGCAGCTGTTTTGCATTTAGGGCTTCTCTCCATATTCAATGCTTACAAATGCTTTGAAAATGTATGTAAGCATATGCAATTATTTTTTCGAACATGTTTGACGGCTTTTGGGCCGGGAAGTTAAAAGATTACCCCACATTGCAGCTCTTTGCAAGTTTTTGACTTGTGTTAAAAACAAGTACAACATGCTGCATTTTTTTACACCACAACACGTGTGAACGCACCACAAATGCATGTAAATCCCCCCCTAAAAAATGAGTCCAACAAAGCATTGCTAACACTCATACTGAACTCAGGGATCGTGAGGTAAACAAGCCCTTGTAGCCTCCAAGTGAATTGTATCACAGCGGGTGACCAATACATTTTTATTCAACATTTGACTTTAGCTACAGGATTCAGGAGTGGTTCAAGTTACACAAAATATCTGCTGATGATCATGGCGCAAAAGAGATTTGCAGCTGACAGAGACATAATGTAGCCGGTTACCTCAGCAACTCTGTAGCAAGCTACAAATCAGCAGAGAAAACAAGCGGAGGGGTTTGTAGCTGCAGTGGATCTCTGCTATAAAGATGCTATTGTGACATGTAAGTAAGGATTAGAAATGAACAAAGGCTCTGCTGTTCTCCTGTTGATAAAGGCGACATTTTTCTTCATAATTTTGCAGCTATATTGAAAACTTTGCAGGGGTTCTAGTCATTCCTTAATCCAACCAACCCCCCCCCCCAAAAAAAAAATATATATACACCATTAGATTAAAGTTTAAAGTGGACCTTAACTCATTTTTTCAACTTTATATCTATTAAAGCGTTTGTAAAGGATTTTTTTTTTTACCTTTTTATGAAAACAGACATGTTATATTTACCTCCACTGTGCAGTTCGTTTTGCACAGAGTGGCTCTGATCCATGTCTTCTGGGGTCCCTCGGCGGCTGTCTCTGGTCCTCCCCGCAAGAACTCACCACAGTCATGCAAAAGAGCTCGTATTGTGGTCAGTAATTGCGGGCGCGCTCCCGCGGCCATAGCCGCTCACTGTATCACTCGGCCCCGCCCCTCGGTGCGCCACGTCACTGGATGTGATTGAGCTGCGAAGAGGATATCGGGAGCGCGCGGGACTTTCGAGGGGTCAGGTAAGTATATCGGGGGGGGGGGGGGGGGTGGCAGCATTCAATGTTTTTTCACCTTAATGCATAGATTGCATTAAGGTGAAAAAATAATTTTTCTTTACAACTCCTTTGCCCTTGTTTTAACTTTGGATAGTAAAACATTTTTCTGCCAGTAAATATCTTATACAGCCCACTTCCTGTTTCCTGTCTGGTAAAAAGCCTAGGCTTATGACCTCGTGCACAGCTCTCACTCTGGTGAGAAAGGGGGCGGGGGATGAGTCATAAGGGGCCAATGAGAGCTGCAGAGTTGGAGGAGTGCCTCTGTGTCTGTGTAAATCCCTGTGACATCATTACTGGGTTTCTGTGCTTCCCTGAGCGCAGACAGATCATGGCTGGTGAGAGAAACTAGTAGGGGCTCTGTAAATACTGCAGTTTCCTGAAAACATCATGGCCCCCTGCCTCAGTATATCTCTCAAGAACCCTCAGCCCTAATGCAAATAGTGGGCCAGCTCTTGGAAGGAGTTTTTTATTTTTTATGTAATTACTTTTTATTGCCATTTTAAACACAAATACAAAATTAAAAGAAAAATATAGTCAGGCATTTTAGCTCTTAGTGCCCTTTCACACAGGGGCAACCCACTTGACTTACAATGCGACTTTGCAAGGCAACTTCAGCGCTACTTGGAGCAACTTACAACGCAACTTAAAGTTGCCTCCAGGACAGGCGACTTTGGCTGTGGCCAATCACAGAGTAATCAGCTCTGTGGGAGGGGTTTGCCAGGGTAAACTATTTTCTCTTCCTGTAAAGTTGCTTCAGTTAAGAAAATGATCCGACTTTGGTGGCAAATTCCATTGAATTCAATGGGTACAAGTTGCCTACAATTTGCCTAGAAGTCGCATTGAACTAGTACAGGAACCTTTTCTGAAGTCGGAGCGACTTCAGTAGTGTGTATTAAGACGGCTCCATTCACTTCAATGGAATTTCTCATGTCGCACGACTTGGGGCAACACAAGTCGGATCCCAAGTCGCTGTAGTGTGAACCGGCATTTACAGAAAGAGAACAATTCAGGGAACAATTCAAACAAACAACAAATATGTTATTTTAAATATGATTATCTCTGCTTAACCACTTAAGGACCGCCTCCTGCAGATATACGTCGGCAGAATGGCACGGCTGGGCACAAGCACGTACTTGTACGTCCTCTTTAAGTGCCCAGCCGTGGGTCGCGTGCCCACGGGACCCGCGAACCCGATCGCCGCTGGAGTCCCGCGATCGGTCCCCGGAGCTGAAGAACGGGGAGAGCTGTGTGTTAACACAGCTTCCCCGTTCTTCACTGTGGCGCTGTCATTGATCGTGTGTTCCTGTTATAGGGAAACCCGATCAATGACGTCACACATCCAGCCCCGCCCCCTACAGTTAGAAACACAAATGAGGTCACACTTAACCCCTTCAGCGCCCTAGTGGTTAACTCCCAAACTGCAATTGTCATTTTCACAGTAAACAATGCATTTTTAATGCATTTTTTGCTGTGAAAATGACAATGGTCCCAAAAATGTGTCAAAATTGTCCGAAGTGTCTGCCATAATATCGCAGTCACGAAAAAAAAGCTAATCGCCGCCATTAGTAGTAAAAAAAAAAAAAAATAATAAAAATGCAATAAAACTATCCCCTATTTTGTAAACGCCATAAATTGTGCGCAAACCAAACGATAAACACTTATTGCGTTTTTTTTTTTTTTTACCAAAAATAGGTAGAATACGTATCGGCCTAAACTGAGGAAAACTATTTTTTTTTATATATTTTTGGGGGATATTTATTATAGCAAAAAGTAAAAAATATAGCTTTTTTTTCAAAATTGTCGCTCTATTTTTGTTTATAGCGCAAAAAATTAAAACCGCAGAGGTGATCCAATATCGCCAAAAGAAAGCTCTATTTGTGGGGAAAAAAGGACGCCAATTTTGTTTACCGAGCCACGTGGCACGACCGCGCAATTGTCAGTTAAAGCGACGCAGTGCCGAATCGCAAAAACAAAAAAAAGAAAGAACAGAGCGAATTAGGGAAGGGGGACAAAAAATAGGGGGGGGGGGTAAATGCCAATGAACTGCGTTCAATTCCAGGCCTGGCATTACAAATAACTTCTATTGCACCATATCTATCCAAATATTATATATTGTACCATCTGACAACTTTATATCATGAGAATACTATAATAATAATATCTTGGAAGGAGTTATGCAAATATCAAAATTCCTTGAAGGGTGGATGTTGGTCTGGAGGAGGATTATTATTATTATTCCTAGGCAGCTGGATTTACATACAGACTTCCTTAGGTAATGTCCACATGTGATGCTGCGCCTCTGATTGAATAGACTGAAATGAATGAAAGTGGTTGATCAGGGACAGTAATGCTAAGGAGGAAAGAGTTACATGATGCTGGCTGTCTTGGACCCCTTTCACACTGGGGTGTTTTTCAGGCGCTTTAGCGTTAAAAAAAGCGCCTGAAAGAAGCTGCATCTGCAATCCCAATGTGAAAGCCCGAGTGCTTTCACACTTAGGCGCTGCGCTGGCAGGGCATCAAAAAAAGTCCTACAAGCAGCTTCGGTGCATCACTTTAGGAGCGTTGAATACTCCGCTCCTAAAGCCCCCTTCCCGTTGAGGGAGCTTTTTTTAACGCCAAAGCGCCTGAAAAACGCCCCAGTGTGAAAGGGGTCCCTTTCACTTCCAGGTGTAAAGGTGAAAAAACACGAACCTTCACAACCCCTTTAAGTTTGTTCAGTTAGGCATTGAAAATGAAAGCTAAAAGCTGATTGGTTGCCATGTACGGCTGCTCCAGGCTTAGTAAATTCCCCTCTCATGGTGTACAATGAAATCTCAGTAAGTGCATTCAGCTCAGGAGAGGAGACTGTGCAAGACTCAATGTAATGTTTGTGTTCAGCTCTAAATGCCATAGACGGGGAAAAAGTATTTCCTGAAACTTGTGCAGACACTGGGCCAGATTCACTAACAATTACGGCGGCGTAACGTATCCCCTTTACGTTACTCCGCCGCAAGTTTTCATCGTAAGTGCTTGATTCACAAAGCACTTGCGTGTAAACTTGCGGCGGCGTAGCGTAAAGCCGTCCGGCGCAAGCCCGCCTAATTCAAATGGGGCGTGTACCATTTTTAAATTAGGCGCGCTCCTGCGCCGAACGTTCTGCGCATGCTCCGTGTGAAAATTTGCCGCCGTGCTTTGCGTGAAATTACGGCGCCCCGACGTATTTTTTGAACGGCGACGTGCGTTACGTCCTTTGGTATTCCCGGACGTCTTACGCAAAAAAAAAATGTAAAATTCAACGCGGGAACGACGGCCATACTTTAACATGGCTGGTCTAAATCTAAGCCATGAAATAGCAGGCCTAAGTTTGCGACGGGAAAAGCCGACTAGCGACGACGTAAGAGAATGCGACGAACGCACGTACCTTCGTGGATCGCCGTAAAGAGCTAATTTGCATACCCGACGCGGAAAACGACGCAAACTCCACCCAGTGGTCGCCGAAGTATTGCATCCTAAGATCCGAAGGCGTACGAAGCCGTACGCCTGTCGGATCTTAGCCAAATGCCGTCGTACTTGGTTTGTGAATCACAAATAAAGATACGACGCGGCAAATTTGAAAGTACGCTGGAGTATCAGCAGATACTCCGGCGTACTTTTTCTGTGAATCTGGCCCACTGTTTTTTGGGGAATCCCTCCCGCCAAGCCATTGTGTTCTCCTGCTGTGATTATTGCTAGCGGCTATAACAGCTGCTAGCAATATTTGCATGTAAAATCCAGCAGGCTGATTGTACCCGAGTTGATCGGTCGATTAACTTGGGTACATTCAGCCTGCCTATACATGGTTCAAATTTTAGCTGGTTGCTGCTAAACTGCCCGAGATTCGAACCATCTATGGCCATTTTAAGACATAAAATGTCCATACATAATTTTTTGGCATAAAAACGGACTCCCTCTCCATACCTCTGTACGGACTTCCAATTGGAGAGCTGGAGTGTTGGTGGGCGGGGTCCTTTTTACACTTTACGTGTTTCACCCTAAATACAGGTGTAACATTGTGAAAAAGGTAGAGTTAGCTTTTAACCACCTGCTGTGCACTTTCACCCTTTTCCGGCCCAGGCCAATTTCCAGTTTTTAGCGCTGTCATACTTTGAATTACATTTTTTTTTTCACACAAATAGAGATTTCTTTTGGTGGTATTTAATTACCAGTAGGTTTTTTTATTCTTTACTAAATTAACGAAAAAAGACTGGAAATTTTGAAAAAACAAACATTTTTCATAGTTTGTTATAAAATTTAGCAAACAGGTCATTTTTCTCCTTCACTGATGTGCACTGATGGACTGCACTGATAAGGCAGCACTGATGGGCACTAATGGGTAGCACTGATGGGCGCTGATAGGCTGCACTGGTGGACACTTTTGGAACTGCTTTGATTATCAGTGTAGACGTCCCTTTCACACAAGCCAGGTATCGGCTCTCCTCTCCTCACGCTATCAGCGTGAGAAAAGGAATGGCGAGAACCGGCTTTTGTTTACATCATGATCAGCTGTGATTGGACACAGCTGATCACGTGGTCAAGAGCCCCTGATTGGCTCTTTACCCTAATCTGTGATCAGCTGTGGACATGGTGATCTCAGAGCGCGCCGCAGCCGGCACACGGTAGGCGTGATCATGGGAGGACGTCGTATGGTCGTGCTGTAGCTGTCATTCGGCTGTAGCGCAGTCGACAAGTGGTTAAGGCTTGAAAGGGCTATAAAGGAAAAGCTTCTATAAATAGAACCTTTAGCATACAACCGCTGTGGCGTTTCCATATTTGCTTTTATGCTCTGTTGACACTGATAAGTTGACCATACACCATTGTGTACAGACAGTTTCCTTCGCTCACCAAGATGGGATTCTGCTGCCTAAAGACGCCCAAAGATGGTGTGATTTTCTTTCCTACAGCCACAGGTTACAGGAAAGAAAATTGCTTGATTCCCCCATCAACACAGTCAGGGATTGATGGGGGGAATCCCTCCCGTGGTGCCATTGTGTTCTCCTCGGGGGGGAAGAAGAACACACAGTGATTATTACCAGCAGCTATAGCCACAGGCACTAATCTCATGAAAAATGTGACATGCTGGTTGTACCCAAGTGGATCAATCAATCAACTTGAGTAGAATCAGCCTACACAATACATGGTTCGAATCTCAGCCTGACCCTGCTGACCTGGCCAAGATTGGTCTATGGGCAGTTTAGGGCACGTTGCACACTAGGTACAGCGTCCAGCCCAGCTGTCTGCAGCCTGTCAAAGTCTATGTCAGGCTAAAATATGCCCCAGCTGGAGGGGGCTGAACGCTGTACTGAGTCGTACTCCAGCTTAGGGCCCTTTCATCAGGACGTATGCGCGGAAGGCCAAATACCTGTGTTCTGGACATGCATCTCTGAAAGCATACGGCAAAAAAAGAATAGAATTTGACAGGCTGCAGACAACGGGGCAGGATAATGCATCTTTGCCTCCCGGGGGCACTAAAACATCAGAATTGGATGCACCCGGTCTAAGGCCTAGATTCACGTACGGCCGATCTACGTTGCGCGGGCGTACCGTATTGCCGCAACTTAGAGAGGAAAGTGCTGTATTCAGAAAGCACTTGCCTCCTAAGTTACGGCGGCGTAGCGTAAATGGGCCGGCGTAAGCGCGCGTAATTCAAAGTAGGCTGTAGGGGGCGTGTTGTATTTAAATGAGGCTTGACCCCATGTAGATGCATGGCCGAACGAACGGCGCATGCGCGCTATCACGTCGTATTTACGCCCAAAGATACGTCGGCTCAATGCCTGTGACGTGAACGTAATTTACGCACAGCCCTATTCGCGTACGACTTACGCAAACAACGTAAAAAGATACGCTTGTTCCGACGTCCATACTTTGCATGGGATGCGCCACCTAGAGACCAGCTTTATCTTTACGCCGGCGTATCTCTAACGTAAACAGCGTAACTAATTGCTACGGGCGCACGTACTTTCATGAATCGGCGTATCTAGTCATTTGCATATTATACGCCGAACTCAACGGAAGCGCCACCTAACGGCCAGCGTAAATATGCACCCTAAGATACGACTGCGTAGGAGACTTACGCCGCTTGTATCTTAGCCTAATTTAAGCGTATCTGGTTTCCAGAATACGCTTAAATGTACGACGACGCAGATTCGGACTTGCAACGGCGCATCTACTGATACGCCAACGTAAGTCTCTGAGAATCTGGCCCTAAATGCCTAATTAACCAGCTCCGGCCAAGCATTTGGATTGGGTATCATGGAGGTGAAGGTTTTAATTTTTAATGGAGCAGGAAATGGTTAGAGAAATATGTTCGTTAGAGTAAGTCCTTTTGGCTGTACCTCTTCTGGGTCACACGAGATCACTTCCGTTTGCTGTCCTGTGATCCAGAGTCCGCTGATAACGTGCTAAAGCCTAATGTCAGAGGTCACAGAGCCGCTCCAGACTGTGTATGGATCTTGATCATATTGCCAGGATCCACCCTGCTGCCTGATTGACAGCGACTTTGGCTCTCATCCGTGTGCCCAGCACCCCAGTGAGTGCTGGAGGAGGAGAGCAGAGACTCAAAACAGACCAAGAACTGAGCGATCAGATGTCTTGTGATCACTCAGTTTTCAGGCTTGGGGCTGATGTGGGACAACTGCAGCATGGGAATAAGTATTTATTTATTTTATATAGCCCAAGCTACTCCTTTAATTACCCTCCTGTAGCTATTAGGGAGACTTACCTCAGTATCTCTCATTACAGGAGTTGATATGAATATCACACCAACAGGGACACAAACAAAAGCTTGTTTTGGCTGGATCAGGCTACAGACACCTCAGCTGGCCATATATGATGGAATACGTGATCAGCTACAGTATGTTGGGTATTTTCAGCTGATGGTTATTATTAGAGCTGACAGCGGCGGTATTCTTCTGATCTTCCTCCGTCATCCATAGCATAAACATACACACAGGCAATCCAAGCATGCCTGCTTATACAAAATAAAAACATCCTTTAGCACTTGGATTGTGACCAAACACAATGTGACACTTCGCCAGGCCAACCAACAGGATTAGTCACGTTCTTTATTTATCTAAAGATTGCTTTATGCCCTGTACACACAATCGGTCCATCTGATGGACCGTTTTAATCGGTTAACCGATGAAGCTGACTGATGGTCAGTCGTGCCTACACACCATCGGTTAAAAAAACGATCGTGTCAGAACGCAGTGACATAAAACACAACGATGTGATGAAAAAAACGAAGTTCAATGCTTCCAAGCATGCGTCGACTTGATTCTGAGCATGCGTGGATTTTTAACTGATGGTCGTGCCTACTAACGATCGTTTTTTTTTCTATCGGTTAAGAATCCATCGGTTAAATTTAAAAGAAGTTGGCTTTTTTTTAACCGATGGATAAATAACCAATGGTCCATCAGCCCGTTCTCATCGGTTTAACCGATCGTGTGTACGCGCCTTAAAGCGGAGGTTCACCCAAAAACACACCTTTTGTACCATCCAAACTAGCATACTAGCATCAGCTACAGTGTGCCTTTTTTTTTTTTTTTTTTGTGCTGTACTTACGGTTTAATCCGTAAGTTTTGTTTCAGACACCCGCGGGGAATGGGCGTTCCTATGAAGAGTGGAACATGATTGACGGCCGGCTATGGCGCGTCACACGTTCCGAAAATAGCCGGAATAGGACTCCGCTCTTCACGGCGCTATACAGGGCCTGCGCACAGACTAGGAGCTGACTGCACAGGCGCGGTATATGTCCGCGCCCTATTTCGGCTTTTTTCGGAAGGCATGACACGCCATAGCTGGACATCAATCATGAACCCGTCTTCATAGGAACGCCCATTTCCCGGCCGGAGTCTGAAACGAAAGTTACGGATTAAACCGTAAGTACACCACAAAAAAAAAAAAAAAGGCATAATGTAGCTGACGCTAGTATGCTCGTTTGTATGGTAGATAAAGAATTTTTTTTTTTTCGGGTGAACCCCCGCTTTAAAGTTAACACGTTAATCGGTGATATGAACAATAAGGGCAGTAGATCCCCCTGTTTTACTATTAACTTTCCTGGGAATGGTGGAAAGTGAACTGTCATTTTGTAACGAAGAACACACAGGATGTAAATGAGTGATTTACTAATGCACAGCTTTTCTCCATAGGCAAAATAAAACCAGTTCAGCCCATTTCACATGGGAAACAGCAATAACAGGCAATCCTTAGAGATTCCATAGGGAATAAAAAAAAGAAGGTAACTATTGGAGTACTTAAAGTGGAGGTTCACCCTCAAAAAAAATTCTGACATCACATGGAGTCGAGCCATCCTACCGACAGAATGCCGGTGTTTTTTTTTTTTTTCTCAGCACATACCTCGTTATCACGATTTTCACCCCCCGTTGATCCCGCGGGACTGAGCGTTCTCAAGCACTGCCTGTGATTGACAGGCTTCCGAACGGCGCATACTGTGCGTCACAGGTTGCCGAAAAAACTCGAACGTCGGTGCGGCTCTATACGGCCCCTGCGCACCGACGTTCGGGTTCTGTCGGCAACCTGTCAGAATTTTTTGGGAGGGTGAACCTCCACTTTAAAAAGGAACTTCACACAGTAGTTTACAAATTAAAGGGGTTGTAAAGGTAAAACAAAATTCCCCCCTAAATAGCTTCTTTTACTGTAGTGCAGTCCTCCTTCACTTACCTCATCCTTCCATTTTGCCACTAACACACAGCTCCTTTCTCTATCTTTAACGTAGAGAGTGTCCTGACTCTCCTTCTCGCCCCCTCAAGGGAGAGCACGACACTCCACACCAGGGAGAAAGCCTTGCATTACTGTGTGGAGTTACAGACAGAAGAACAGGAAGTGAGAATTTCTCAGAAGAAAGGACATGTAAAAGCAAAATGGAAGGATGAGGTAAGTGAAGGAGGACTGCACTAAGGTAAAGGAAGCTATTCAGGAAAA
This sequence comes from Rana temporaria, assembly GCF_905171775.1. Taxonomy (NCBI): domain Eukaryota; kingdom Metazoa; phylum Chordata; class Amphibia; order Anura; family Ranidae; genus Rana; species Rana temporaria. Next base: position 55,552,044 of record NC_053494.1, on the reverse strand, counting down.
AAAAAAAGTTGTACCTTTTCAACCCCTTTAACCACTAGCCGACCAGCCACCGTCATTATACGGCGGCAGGTCGGCTCTCCTGGGCGAAAGCCCGTAGCTATACGTCCGCTCTTCGAGCGCCCCCCGCTCGCCCCCGACTCCCGTGCGCGTAGAAGAATACGTATCGGCCTAAACTAAGGAAAAAAATTTTTTTTTATATATTTTTTGGGGGATATTTATTACAGCAAAATGTAAAAAATATTATTTTTTTTCAAAATTGTCGCTCTATTTTTGTTTATGGCGCAAAAAATAAAAACCGCAGAGGTGATCAAATACCACCAAAAGAAAGCTCTATTTGTGGGAAAAAAAGGACGCCAATTTTGTTTGGGAGCCACGTCGCACGACCGCGCAATTGTCAGTTAAAGCGTCGCAGTCCCGAATCGCAAAAAGTGCTCTGGTCTTTGACCAGCAATATGGTCCGGGGGTTAAGTAGTTAACCAATAAGGAAACATTCATCAAGTGCACTAAACTGTTGAATCTGGTTTCTAGTTGATGGCAGTTAATTCTAGCACTCCATTGCTTATTTTCATTATGTGTTGATGTGATATGCCTCTCGCTTGTAATAATGTATATTGATTATTGATTGTGTGTATTGCCTCGCAGGCCTTTTCCTGAATGCAAATCTACATCAGCAGTCTGGCTAGATCAGTCATCCAACGAATATTGCCGACATCCCTGACACAATGGCAGACGAAGATCTCATGTTTAGGATGGAGGGGCTGGATAATGGTCACATTTTAAAGGATTGCAAAGGTGACAGCGATGAGGAGGACAATTACTTCATCTGCCCCATCACAGATGACTACTCATCATCACCCCATGATTCTAAGAAGAAAAAGACGCGCTTGTTTGGCAGTCTTCCAAAGGCAAACGACTATGGAAGCAGTTCATCGCCTAGAAACAGTTTCAGGGTATGTAAGAATACTAAAATGTGTGGCAGTGATAGAAGGGTGTTTAAAGGCGGTTTTCTACCTTCAGATACATTTGGTGTTTTCATTTGCACACATTTCTTTTAATATTCTTAATGTATTACATATTCTGCGTTTGCCTATGTGTGCAGGTTCATGTTCAAGTAACATAGCACAATGCTATGATATGAAAGAACCATATACAAACAAGCCAAAAGAGATTGATCTTAATTAGGGCATGAAAAAGGAATAAAAACACTGCAAAACTGTACAAAACAACTGAAATGTATTTAGAAAAGATTGCAGGAAGATATGTACTGGATAGTAAATTGAGGTAGAACTAAAGGCAAAACTTTTTTTCATTGTGGATAAAGTAAAGGGAGGGTTATAACCTCTATCAGGCTTTTTTTTTTTTTTGGCCTATATGTTCATAGGGGAGATTACCCTTCACATCCTGCCTGATAGCCAAAACAGGAAGTGAGAGGAAATCAATCCAAAGTAAGGAAAATCCCAGGGTGTCACCAGAACTAGTTTCCCCATTGGAAGATTTTCTCCCTCTATTACTGTTCTGGGGAAAACCCCCAATTTTTACTTATTTTTTCACTTTCACTCTTGGTGATAATGGTAAACATGACAAATACAGAGGGTGAATCTCTCGAGTTGGTTCACACAGGGGCAACACGAGCGCGACTTTGGGAGGCAACTTGGACACGACTTGAGTATGAATCATCAGGCAACTTAAAGTCGCCTCCAGGACAGGAGGCTTTCCAGTGGCCAATCAAACAACAATCGGCTCTGTGGGAGGGAGGGGTTTGCCTGAGAAATGTATGTTATCTTCCTGTATTGTTGCTTCAGTTAAGACAGTGATCCGACTTCTGAGGCAACTTCCATTGAAATCAATGGGTACAAGTTGCATAGAAGTCCGATTGAAGTAGTACAGGAACCTTTTCTGAAGTCGGAGCGACTTCAGTAGTGTACATTAAGACCCGGTTCACACTGGGGCGACTCGTCGGGCGACGCAGCCGCCTGACAAGACGCGTCCCATTCTAGTGAATAGAACCGTTCTAATAGGAGCGACGCAAGTCGCTCCAACTTAGAAAAGGGTTCTTGTACTACTTCGGGGGGCGACTCGGGGCGACCTGCATTGACTTCTATACAGAAGTCATTTTGCAAGTCGCCTTAGATGTCGTCTTCATGTCGCCTGGCCGTGTTGCCCCCGAAGTCGTGCCGCCCCTGTGTGAACCCGCTCTAAGACGGCTCCCATTCACTTCCATTGATTTTCTCAACCACACGACTTGGGGAGACTTCAAGTCGGATCCCAGGTCGCCCCAGTGTGAACCGGCTCTAACAGGGACACTGATAAAAAAAATCTGATAGACGTTATAATTCTTCTCTGTTTTATCAGAGACTACAAAATAAAGATGTTGCCTTTTGTGATACTTGAAAGCAGACCTTGCACCTAATCTAAGGTGACCGGGACGTATTTTTTTTATTGGCAAATGGTAAACTATTTTATACACATATTTTCCTTAAATTATATATGCAGTCAGTGGTGTGGTGTGGGTTGTCAGCGCCCCGGACAAGGCAAGAAATTTGCACCCCCTTCTACTAGTACAGTAGTACTGACTAACTTGATTCCTACACTGTCCTACCTGATTCCTACACTGACCACTACACTGTCCTACCTGATTCCTACACTGTCCTACCTGATTCCTACACTGTCCTACCTGATTCCTACACTGTCCTACCTGATTCCTACACTGTCCTACCTGATTCCTACACTGTCCTACCTGATTCCTACACTGTCCTACCTGATTCCTACACTGTCCTACCTGATTCCTACACTGTCCTACCTGATTCCTACACTGACCACTATACTAAACTACCTGATTCCTACACTGACCTACCTGAGTTCTATACTGACCATTACACTAACCTACCTGATTCCTGCACTACTCACCCCCCCCCCCCCCCCTACATGAACAGTGTAGTTAGGTTGATTTTGCTCACCTCTCCATGGCCTCCATGATAATCTATTAGAGCAGGGCCCTCCCCAGCACCAGGTACTGTTCCTGACACCCAGCAGCTCCTCAGTATCCCCTGCCAAGCGCTTCTCCAATAGCCACCATACACTCTGCACCGCCCCTCCTCTCCGCGGTTCTCACACACAAGGGGCGGCCGCACTAGAGGGATCATGGGAGACATCCTGGACTACAGGAGTCCCTGGGCGGAGGGGCAACACTGCACACTTGGGGGGGGGGGCACAGTAATGATTTTGCGCCCCCCCCTCAAATGTTGCACCCATGGCGAGAGTACCAGATGCCCCTCCCCATGCCACTGCAATCCAGGGACAGAGTCCTCAATCTGGGCACTGTCCCCGGGAAACCGGGGATGTCTGGTCACCCTAACCTAATCAGCAAGATCCACGTTTAAGGCCCCCCCCTCCTGTTGAAACCTGTGGAGAATAATATTAGATTACTTGTACCTGTGGCAGCTAGGCAAGGGTGACCTCTACACCTAGTAGCCCAAATCTTGCTGAGAAGATGATTCTGCACTGTGCTGGAGTATTCTGCATTCCCCAGGATATAGTTGGCTGGATGATGACAGCCAACGCGCACGCTGATGACAGGAGCACTCCACCCCCATTGTGACAGCTGAGCCGCATGCCGCGCTTCTCATATCACATACCAGTGACGGACGGGCCCCTGCCTCCTCTCAAAGCTGCGCTGTAACCTGCTGTACTACGCACATGATTTGTAAGTGCTCTTAAGAAATTAAAGACAGTATTACACTATCTATGCCTCTCTGTGGCTCATTCATGGTGGAGCCAAACTTTGCAGATTGAGTGGAAGTGAGCTGTGGATACATACTCAGGAGTTTATATTGATTGAAGAGCATATTATCTTATACCATTAATGATTGGAGTGAAGCCCAGGCTAATTCTTGGAAGCAGTATCTGTGTAAGGCTTGAAAGAGTATAGCCAACGAAGGACGGATCCCTATCATTTTACATGCCTGGTGGTCACTTTGTGGCCAAAGATATCTAGTGAGCACAATTATATGTCACTTCAGGTGAAGCACTTTTGAAAAAATGTAAGCACTCTGCACTTTAGGAAGCACGGTGTTGGAGTTTTTATAAGAAGACCTGAATTATTTTATATACTGTATTTATTGGCGTATAACACTCACTTTTTTACCCTGAAAATAGAGGGTAAACTGTGCCTGCGTGTTATAAGCAGGGGGCTGTAGAAAGATTTTTTCCTGAAACTTCCCCTCTTAAAGTTATACGACGATAAATACGGGTGTATATATGTGTGTGTGTATATATATGTGTGTGTGTGTAATACAGGGCTCAAAATTTCAAGTCCTGAGCTACTAGCCAGGCCTCAAGAGTTACTCGCCACCAGTTGCCCCATCTAATTCATACACTGCCATGCGCCTAATTGCACCCGTAAACACGCCCTCGTAGATTATGTCATGGAATGACAATGTTTTATGCAGAATCAAGTTACAAAATTAAATATTACCAACAACAACTTTAACAAAATGGGACAGGGCACTGGGGGCAGACCAGAGGGACAGGGCACTGGGGGCAGACGAGAGGGACAGGGCACTGGGGGCAGACCAGAGGGACAGGGCACTGGGGGCAGACCAGAGGGACAGGGCACTGGGGGCAGACCAGAGGGACAGGGCACTAGAACTGGGTCTCTTCCCCATTCTCTTGCTGTCTCCTCTGCAACTCCCATCCATCCTCTCTCTCTCTCTCTCTCTCTCCCATTCATCTCATCATCAGGAGCCTGTGTGTGCAGCTCCACGCTTGCATGTCCCCACTTCCCCCTTTTATTCAGGCTGGCAGAGAGGAGCTGCAGCACAGCGGGAGGGAGTACAATCCAGCACTGAGATCCACACAACTGCACAGCCATTGACACCATAGCACAGCGCACACTGACAGCGCACAGCACACATTGAGACCAGTCTGTTCACAGTGCTCAGGCTAAACTGTTGGACACGTACATAGAGCACAAGGAGAAGAAAATTGCACAAACTAGAAGGCTGCCGCTCTCATGTCAGGGCAACTTTCAGTGAGCGCTGCACCGGAGTGGTAATTTTGGCAATCCTCCACCTCACTCATTACTTTCTGCTCTCCAGCTACATTGGTCGGGGCCCGGGGGAGGGGGGCAGGCTCAGAGAGGTCATACTGTTGGGTCCCATGGCTTAATGAGAATTGTAAGTAGAGCACCTGTGTACTGCTCTGCCTGTGCGCGGCTCACCAGACTACTTTTCCCGAGCATGCACCTTTCCTCTTCGGCCACCAATCTCATCGGGACTCTAAGTGTAGGCACAGATTGGAGGGAGATTGGTCATGCAGCCCTGTCATCACTCGCCCCCAGCTTAAATCCACTCGCCAAATGCTAGTAGGCGAGTGGAAATTTTGAGGGCTGTATAATATATATAATATATACACATTTTCTGTTTTAGTTTGGACTGTTGACACTTATGTACTTTATTATTAGATATTAGCACATGTTCTATTTGCGCCCTTATCATTTTTTTTCATGCTTTATTCGTTTTTGGTGCTGCTTTCGAATATTTTAGATACATTTTATTGGTGCCGGTTCTCATTTTATTTTTTTATCTTTTTATTTGGATGATGACATCAACTCTTACATATTGGAAGCTAGGAGAATGGTGACCATTAACGAACCATTTAAAGTTTTATTCATTATTTTAGCAGGGTTGAATGTGGGCGGTACATTTAACCAATTAAGGACCCCTTCACGCCGATATATGTCGGCAGAATGGCACGGCTGGGCACTTCCACGTACCTGTACGTGACCCTTTAAGCCCAGCCGCCGCGTGCACGTGACCCGGTCCGAAGCTCCATGCCCGCGGGCCCGATCGGCGCCGGTGTCCCGCGATCGGTCCTCCGGAGCCGAAGAACGGGGAGAGGTGTGTGTGTGTGTGTGTGTGTGTGTGTGTGTGTGAACACACCTTCCCTGTTCTTCGTTGTGGCAGTGTCATTGATCGTGTGTTCCCTGATATAGGGAAACACGATCAATGACGTCACACGTCCAGCCCCGCCCCCTACAGTTAGAAACACATATGAGGTCACACTTAACCCCTTCAGCGCCCCCTAGTGGTTAACTCCCAAACTGCAATTGTCATTTTCACAGTAAACGATGCAGTTTTATAGCATTTTTTGCTGTAAAAAATGACAATGGTCCCAAAAATGTGTCAAAATTGTCCGATGTGTCCCCATTATGTCGCGGTCACGGAAAAAAAAGCTGATCGCCGCCATTAGTAGTGAAAAAAAAATCAATAAAAATGCAATAAAACTGTCCTATTTTGTAAACGCTATAAATTTTGCGCAAACCAATCGATAAACACTTATTGCGATTTTTTTTTTTTTTTTTTTTACTAAAAATGGGTAGAAGAATACGTATCGGCCTAAACTGAGAAAAAGAAATGTTATATATTTTTGGGTATATTTATTATAGCAAAAAGTAAAAAATATTGATTTTTTTTCAAAATTGTCGCTTTATTTTTGTTTATAGCGCAAAAAATAAAAACCGCAGAGGTGATCAAATACCACCAAAAGAAAGCTCTAATTGTGGGAACAAAAGGACGCCAATTTTGTTTGGGAGCCACATCGCACGACGTGCAATTGTCAGTTAAAGCGACACAGTGCCGAATCGCAAAAACTGGCAAAACTGGCCAGGTCCTGCATAAAGGTCCGGATCTTAAGTGGTTAAAAAGTAGACGATGCATGGAGAACAAGGTTCAACATAAACCCTTTTAACTATGTCAACTAGCCAGGTACTTCACAGCCACATTATTGTTATAAAAATCTCATCATTGAGTAAGGGCCCTTTCACACGGGGCGGATCAGTAATGATCCGCCACCGTGTGTCCGTAAGCTCAGCGGGGAATCGCTCCGTATGTCCCCGCTGAGCCGCCTGCTGCTCTCCCCAATGGGGGATCAGATGAACACGGACCGTGTGTCCGTGTTCATCCGATTCGATCCGCAGACGGAAGAAAAAATAGGGTTTTCTTCCGTCCACAAAATCGGATCTTTGCGGAGGCGAGTGATTACGGGTGTCAGCGGATGTTTATCCGCTGACACCTGCAATCACATAGGGACCAATGTATGTCCCGTTTTCATCCGCAAACGGATGGATGAAAATGCAGACATACGGTCCGCACCCTCCCTTGGACTACTGGAGAGTCAGGACGCCCACTAACACACAGCTCCTTTCTCTATCTGCAACGTAGAGAGCGTCCTGACTCTCCTGTAGTCCAAGGGAGGGGGCGAGCACGACACTCCGCACCAGGGAGAAAACCTTGCATTACTGTGTGGAGTTACAGACAGAAGAACAGGAAGTGAAGATTTCTCAGAAGAAATAAGGACATTTAAAAGCAAAATGGAAGGATGAGGTAAGTGAAGGAGGACTGCACTAAGGTAAAGGAAGCTATTTAGGGAAAAAAATTGTACCTTTACAACCCCTTTAAGTACACCCCTTGGAAGTTGTTGACTTTTATCATATTTGAACAGCAAACATTAGATCTGCATTCAAACAGATAAAGGTGATCTCCTTCAATTAAAAACACAAGGAAAATGGGCCCTTGTAATAATTTCTATAACAATAGCAGTAGATGTGATGGTGTACTGTGGAAAAAGTAAGTAAGTTGGCCTCTGAAGCTGCTTCTACCCAGTTTAGCAGAAATTGAGGGAATTAACAAAAGTAACTTATTTTGGGCAACAGGCGTCCCGCGATTTTACAGTGATTCGTCAGGCAATTCCAGTTATTGTGGCCATTTTGTATAACTGTATACCAGTCTCTGTTAATGACTTAGTTAAAGCCTCGTTCACATTTGAGCGATCCGAATTGCGGGCGGAAACGCCACGATTCTGCCCGCGATTTGAAATGGCGGCAAATTGCGGGACACCCGTGCGATCCCTGTCACTTGCAATGGCACCCTGATTGCAGCACAATTTTTACGCAGTTGTCGCTCGACGAATCACTGTAAAATCACTCAAACAGAATCACGGGACGCCTGTCGTGCAAATGAAGTTGCTTTCGTTAATTCCCCCCATTTCAATGCAATTCACATTGGGCTGTGACTAGGCCAGTCCATAACGCTCTCTTTTTTAATATAAAAAATGCTTCTTTGAGCCTTTTCATGTTCTTTCGCACGTTTTTGGGCACTTGGGCTTCTTTTCTGCTCGAAAGCTCCTTTCAAAAAACACGAGTTTGGTGTTTTTTTTTTTTATACCTGTAAACTCCTGAAAAAGCCAATAGCGTGCATGGAAACATTAGCTAATATGGAGGGGAGTTTCCTTGCGGGTGACAATGGACACATCTCCGCTGACATCCGCCTGCCCAACGGAGTCGGTGGCCTGCTTGGATCCACCTGAAAAACGGACAGGCGGATCCGAGCCGGCTTATCGTGTGAAAGGGGCCTTACACTTGAGGTTAGTGGGGGGAATTACCCCCTTTACAGAGAGCTAAAAACATCAATGGTGTCAGTAGTATCCTATCAGAAAGGCAGAAGTTGCTCATTGCTCAAGGAAGCCCTAGCAACTTCTGGAGGAACCCTAGGATTCCATGCAGGGCCGACTTGCCTTATGGGCTCACTATGCAAGCCGCTTAGGGCCCTGCAAAGCTGCGGAGGGCCCCCCAAATTACTAGAGGCCCCGCCTGGTGAGAAGTCATTTTCGCCCCCTCACCCCGTTTCTCAACTCGCTGGCTGCATGGGAGAAGAGGTAGGAAGTCAGCACCCCCGCTTCTCACTTTAATGTAAGATGTAATTTCCAAGAGCAGGACACCCCATCCCCCCCGCTTCTCAACTTTAATCTTTAATGTGACATGTCACTGTCGGCAGCGCCCCCATACCCCCCCCCCCCATTTTGCTTAGGGCCCCAGGGAGGTCAGGATCGGCATTGGTGCCATGTAACCTTGATTGATTGAAAAAACCTGCACTAAAGTATAATGATTTGAAGATGTAGTAATTTTTAGAAGGGGTTCCCTGAGACCAGAAAGGGTTCCTCTATTTTGAAAAGGTTGAGAAAGACCGCTGTAATGCCTTTTTGCATAAGCTTGTTACTGTAAATATTTCTGTGCCTATTATTATTATTATTATTATTATTATTATTATTAATCGCCCAGAGGCGAATAAGTTTGCATGTGTTGCGCTATATACGTTTTCATTCATTATTATTAATAATAATAATATTATTATTCATATAATTATAAAGGATTCATATAGTGCCAACAGTTTGAACAGCACTTTACCATAAAGGGGGACAGAAAAATTCAAAGATTCAAGATTTCAAAGTGAATGTTGTTCTTGGAACAAGAGTCATTTATATGAAACATAATAGCAGGCTAAAAAAAAAAAAAAACACATCTTTATCTTTGGACTTGCAGCATAGTAACTATGACCAAAGTGTCTCTATGGATTAATACGTTCTTCCTGAGTCATTCTACAGCAGTTGTGTTGGTTGATTGCATGTAGTACTAATTGCTTGGAGCATACTGTCTGGTCATGTGATCTTCCCCAACACAAAGACAATAATGTCTGTTAAATGAAATCTGCAGCTTCACTGATACTAGATATCCATGTCAGCAAACTGTACAGTCAAGAGGAAAACATTTTCCGTTTTATCTGAAGAAGAATGGAAGAAAACACTGAGCTGTCTTTACAAGAAACCCCATCAGTGCAGTCCCTGGTAACACAAACCAGATGGTGCTATATTTTGCCTTTTTGGATGATGATGTGGCTAAAAACTGCCTGGAGAGCACGTAGACATTTGTAGGCTCAGTGTGAGTCAAGATTGCACAAAGAAATGTCTTGTCAATGATCTATATCAGGCTTTCTCAATCTTTTCAACACAAAATTACCCTTGAAACAACTTTCTGGGCTTGCAGAACCCCTGTTAAAATGACTATATCTACAACTCATGATACGTTTAGTGCAGGGGTGACAAACTCCATTTTATTGTGGGCCGCATGGGCATTATTGTTGTCTCAAAGGGCCAGTTGAGCACCACCTTACACCAGATGTTAAGAGCCTCCCCACCATCAGAAGTCAAGATTCCCCCACCCTCTCTTACTCACAGTAAACCCCCCTTACCTTGTGCAGCTGCCGGGAAGAAGCTGGAGGTAGAGCTGGGAAGCAAAAAGTCTGGAGGAGGACTAGAGGGCATAGACCAGGGGGTGCTGCGGCTAGATCTGTAGGAGGCATAGGTTCAGTAGAAGGAGTTATGGCCTCCTCTCTGCTGCCAACTGCTTAGATGGGGAGGGGGCAGACGTCTGCAGCTGCCCAGAGAAGGGCAGGATCTGGCAGAGGAGATCTGCCCTCCTCTCTGCTGCCGACTGGTGAAACAAGGTTGGGCAGGAACAAGGAAGTTGTCACAGCTGCAAGCGAGGGCCAGATGGAATGGCCTGGAGGGCCGGATTCGGCCCGCGTGCCTTGTGTTTAACACCTGTGCGTTAGTGTGATGGTCAGTGGGAAGAATTTTTCTCACGCTTGTCATTGGGAAGAATTCCGCCCTAAGGCCCCGTACACACGACCGAGAAACTCGACGGGCAAAACACATCGTTTTGCTCGCCGAGTTCCTTGTGAATCCGTCAAGAAACTCGACAAGCCAATTTTCTCCATTCCCGTCAAGGAAATAGAGAACTTGCTCTCTTTTTAGCTCGTCGAGTTTCTCGACAGTTTCCTCGACGAAAATGTACACACGACCGGTTTCCTCAGCAAAAAAATATCTCCCAGCAAGTTTCTTGCTGGTTTTTGCCGAGAAACTCGGTCGTGTGTACGAGGCCTTACAGATAACTAAAAAGATCAATAGTGTCAGTGGGAAGTTATCTGAGGGGCAGAAGTTGCTCATTGAACCCCTAGCAACCTCTGGAGGAACTTTAGGGTTCCATAGAACCTTGGTTGAGAAACCCTGTTCTATACTGTATAATTACAAAAATATATTTTAAAGCTGAAGTTTACATCCCTGCAGCTGTTATCTTCAGATACTGTGGGGATAAACGTGTTTGTAAACCTTAGGCATAAAATACAAACAAAGCATATCCCTCTATAGTTTGTAATCAATTAAAGTGGTTCTAAAGACAGAAGGTTTTTTTTATCTTAATGCATTCTATGCACTTAGTGTTGTTTCTGTCTGCAGTTTCATTGCTGCTTTATTCCTCTGCTATCAGAATGAATCCCCTCTGACAAGTTTCCCTGACACCATGAGAAAAAAGGTGACATGGGAAGAATCTTCAGCTGATTGACAGCCTCCGCTCTGTTCTTGTGTAAAGGTGGGAGGGGTGTCCCTTCCCTCCAACCAACTACCAGAGTTTTGTATGTATGTATATATATATATATGTATGTGTGTGTATATATATATATATATATATATATATATATGTATGTATGTATGTATGTGTGTATATATATATATATATATATATATAATATATAATATTTTTTTTGGGTTAGAATCGGGGCTTTTTTTCAGGGGGAACTCAGTACCACCACCTATGGCTCAAACCCTTTGGTGCCTGCTCACCACAATCACTTGTAAACACAGAAGTCTGGTTTCTGTGTTTACAAGTGACAGCTTTGTAACCCCCTGAACTCTGCACTCTGTATGTAATGCAATTCTGGTATATAATGCACCTTTAAGACCCTTCTACTGTTTGTGAAATTTGAATGGGTCGTGGTTGAGTTCCTGCACCTATTTTCTGAGAAAAAAAGCTCTGGTTAGAATGTATTTAACAATGTTAGGAGCCAACCACTTTAATATGAGCTGCTGCACCTGTCGTTCATTCATCAAAGTAGCAACCATGACTGCTCTTTCCATCCCTCTGCTCCATTCATATATGCCATACTATCAGTTCCTGCAACAAAAATCACTCAATGAATAGAGGACAGGCGGATAATTGAAAGGTCTGCCTCCTCCATTCATAGAATGCTTGGGAACTGATACCATGGATTCTATGAATGGAACAGGAGGGAAGACGTGGGGTGGGGGGAACAGTCGGCACTTTTGACAAGTGTCTGTGACAGGAGCAGAGGCTTATCTGGGTGGCTGATTTTAAGGAACACAGCAGCCACCAGCACAATCCATTCATGTAAGTACTGTCTCTACTGACATAAGGCCCCTTTCACACATGCGGACAGTATGTCTGTATTTTATCCATCCCTTTTTGGATGAAATACGGACATACATTAATCCCTATGGGATAGCGGGTGTCAGAGGATGAAAATCCGCTGACACCCTATCTCATCGGTCCCCGCTATGGTCCGATTTTGCAGAAGGAGGAAAATCCTATTTTTCCATCCGTCTGCGGCATCGGATTGGATGAACATGGACATACGGTCCGTGTTCATCCGATCCCCCTCATAGAAGAGAGCGGAGATCTGACAGGGCGGTCCATGCACAGTGTGCGGGGACCCCCCTGTCATCTGCCGGCTCTGCAGGGATCAACGGAGCGATCCTTACTGAGCAAGCTGATGAGACATGTACAGATCCTCATGGGATCTGTACATGTGAAAGGGCCCTTAAAGGAAAAACATTTTTTTGCTGAAATGACTGTTTACAGGGTATAGAGACATAGTGGTAGATGTCAATTGTTTTATTGATAACGCTTAGGTGCATGACATTTACCTCTATTGGTTATTTTTTAGACGTTTTTTTAAGACGTTTTATCTTTTTAATATTTCTCCACGTTTTTTAACAATAGTATTTTTTTTCTGTACAGCATATTAATATTATTTGCAGTTTACTGGCAAACATTGGATTACTCCATGTTTGTCTTTGCTGTATTTAGTTTGTCCATATATATATATAGCATTGTACTGTTATTATTTTTATTTGTTATAAACATCAAGGTTTAAAATTAATTGGGATGGTGCTATCTGGTCCGCTGAGTAGACACCAAATCAAGATGATTATTTTGTCAATATATTTATTGTCAATGTATGCTTTTTAACTTTATATATCCCCTGATTGTACTTGAATGTCATGCTGTTATTGGGCTAGCCAATTAGATACCAGTCTCAGAGGATATTGATCAGCGTTTTTATATCACCCCCGTTTCTTGTCTAGTAGTAATGTTTTTGAGTTTCGTATACACATGGTCCCCTCCATGGTTCCTTCGATGGTATTATCTAAAGTTTCCGTCGTTGGATATGTTCTTTTAGCAGTGTAGGACTATATGCTGCAAATACATTAGTTTTCCCTGACTTTTGCCCTCAAGTAAGATGGCGGACGGGCGACCTTCAGAGACTGTTGTCTAATGGATTCCCCGCCCACCCTACGTTCATATGCGGTGACGCAGAACGTCTCCTCATTCCCGTGACCACGTCTAGAGTAGACGAAACGTTGGGAGGCGACGTGCTGACGTCACCGCGATTTGAGGACCCGTTCTGACACGCCGGCCGGCTTTCTCTTTCTCTGCTGTTATTTGCATTTTAAACTGTAAGTGTTACTACCCTTTTTTATTAAATATCTTTACGATATCACACCATGTGAGTTCTCTTTCCTCCTCTCACATATCGGACCTGCTGTTCCTCCTGTTCCACCATTGGCCGAGACGCTCCATTGCTACCTACTGTGTATATCCCCTATGCTCTGACTGATCCTGTTGGATCATATGCTCTGGTAAGGGTCAGTGTGTGTACCGGTGGTGGTTGTTTTCATGTTCACACTGTCGTTTGCCAGTCACTGGGGGATGCACCTATGTGTTTACCTTACACGGATTTACACTATATGAGTTTCTTTTTTCTCTGGTTGCTACATTGATGGATTGGTGACCCCTGGAGGGACCGTTTATACAGACAAGTTCTACTTCAACATACCCAGTGATTTCAGCTTGACTAGGTCCGTTAGGACCTCTCTTTGTGGTAAGGGTCAGCAAGTTGCATTTCCATGTTGGAGCCAGTCTTCTCTTTTTTGTTTCACATTGGGGTGTCATGCTCCGAATTTGATTTTCACTTGGACTATTCAAATTTACTTTCACTGAGGTGTACCACCCAACATTGATTGACATTGTTCTTTCACACAGCCTTCTGTCCTCTGAAGGCCTTCAATTTATGTCTTTTATAGCGCTACTCCATTTTTTTGTATAGAGACATAGTAGTTAACTGATTCCTTTTAAAAACGATTAAAAATAGATAAAAATCAATCATATAATGTACCTGTAGTTTCTAGTTTCGTAAACAACATGGATTTCGTACAGATCCACAGAGCCAATACAGGGCAGTGATGGTTTGGAAAAACGAAACCGATTGGTGCTGAGGGGTTTTAGACACACAGTAATCACACCTCCTTGATTAGTGACCACAGTGAGAAAGCTCCCAGCACTGTGTTTATCAGGAAACAGACAACCAGGAAGTGTGGAGATCAGAGAAGAATTACAGCAACTTGAGAGCAAAAACGAACAATGAGGACATGAAAACAGCACTGCATTAAGGTAAAGGAAGCTATTAAGATTAAAAAAAAAAAAATTCCTTTACAAACCCTTTAAGGTTAAGTTCCCCTTTTGCAGGGCACCGCTGATTTCAAATGTGACAGCAGCTGCAGGTGAGAGGTCGCAGAGGGAGGGGGGGGACTCGTGAGACGAGGGGGATCTGCTGGAACATGTAACAAGCTAAATATGGATATAATATGTTCCAGCAGATCCCCCTCATCTCATGAGTCCCGTTTTTCCCCTGTTACCTCTCCCCTGCAGCCGCTGTCACATTTGAAATCGCACATCCGCGTCATTCATTCACCTAGATTCCTGAATAAATAAATACGTCTCATCTGCCACTGCAATTTGAATGGAATATGAGTGCGCTGATCAGTCCCTCCAGCTTTTTAACCGAAAGCCTGTACAGGGGTATGGGCAGAAAGCTGGAGGGGTCTGACATTCGTGGGTACAATCCTTTTTACCGTAGGAAATAAAATTATAAAAGCACATTTTTAAATGCAAAAATATGTGAATTTATCATTTCTTAATTAAAGGTAAACTTGGCCTTTAAAAGAAAAAATCACTAAACCTCAGCTTTAAAGTATTTTTATTGTAATCTACAGATTTTGATTAAAATGTCTCGTATGCAGGGGGGGCATAGATTACATAAAACAATATGGTGCTTTTTATTATGGTCATTAGTAATGTATCTGCCCCATGTCTGCAGGTTCTCCTTTGAAAAAGCGCCAATCCCCAGCCCGTCTCCATATGCTTGGCAGTTAAATAAAGGTGACCTACTTTATAGGTTTCTAGTACTTTCAGTAATGACTAAGACCCCTTTCACATTGAGGCGTGTAGCGCGGCTATACCGTCGTATTTTCCGCGACATTCGGGTGCTAGCGGTGAGGTTTTTAACCCCCGGGCGGTATTACCACGCTTTCCCATTGATTTCAATGGGAAGGCGCGGTATAGGAGCACACCGCTCCTATACCGCGGTAAAGATGTGGCTAGCAGGACTTTTGGAGCGCTCCTGCTAGCGCACCGCTTCAATGTGAAAGCCTTCGGGCTTTCACATTAAACACTACAGGGCAGGTTTTTTCATGCGGTATAGCAGCGCTATTTTTAGCGCTGTACTGCATGAAAAATGCCTCAATGTGAAAGGGGCCTAACAATGGCAACATTACATAATGTAATAGAAATTGATTAGAACTTCACCAGGATGTAAAGCCTTTATTTACCACACCAGATCAACAAGGAAAAAATTGCCTTTCAACTGTGATCAATTTCCATCCATTTTAGTTGCGTTTTAACGCGCACTTACATCAAATACCACCAAATGAAAGCTCTATTTGTGGGGAAAACAGGACATCAATTTTATTTAAGTACATTGTCGCATGACCGCGCAATTTGTCAGTTAAAGTAATGCAGTGCAGTATCGCAAAAAATGGCCTGGTCATGAAGGGGTAAAACCTTTTAGGGCTGTTTGGAAATAAAAAAGGTGATTTATTTTTTCGTTGATCCATGTGCACCAGTTCATTCCTGATCTCAGCAGCTAGTCTGGTTATAGAAGGGTCACTGATGCATAATGAAAAGCTATTGGGTTGTTGGAGAAAAATGATGTCCCTATACATCAAGCTGAAACCAGTATCTCAGCATTCCATGTCTGTTACACAGAGTTCAGTGGCCGGACCCTGTGAACATTCTGACATCTCTTCTCCCGATTGCCCGAATCGCCAAATACATCATAGGATGGAATCTAGTCCTCCCAGCCTGGCGTTTGGACTCTGTTTACACAAAGTGACATCACTGGAAATATCTGCAATGCAATCCCGGCTTTATTGATGTACTGAAGCCAAATTTAAAATTGATCTCCAACTGCACAAGCAGGCAGAGTCATGAGTTTTTTTTTTAATTATAGAGGGAAATTGGGTTGTACGCTCAACTATGTCTATTCAAAGGAAGTATGCACTGAAAGCAACCATTAGGCTGCCAGTACTGAAAATGCTGGCTAAATCAAATCTACTTGGCTGCTTCTGGTCCTAACTCCTTCATACCGAGAGGTCATTCAGCCTGGCTGCCCAGAGCAGATTTATGCCGCGCACACACGATCGGAATTTCCGACAACAAAACCGTAGATTTTTTTTCCCCGACAGAATTTCCATCAAACTTGGCTATCATACACACGGTCACACAAATGTCTGAAATTGCGAACGTCAAGAACGCGGTGACGTACAAAACAATGACGAGCCGGGAAACATGAGGTTCAATGCTTCCGAGCATGCGTCGACTTGATTCCGAGCATGCATGTTTTTTTGTGCATCCGAATTGCATACAGACGATCAGAATTTCCGTGAAAAAATATAGAAACAAGCGCGCAAACCACTAAAATGATTGGTGTAAAATCAAACCTATTTAAAGGAATTCATTTGATAATCACCATGTGAAATTGACCAACTCAGTGAAAAATATGCATGCATAACCACATAAATAAATTATATATTTTTATTTATATATATATATATAACCAAAAAATTAAACATTAAAAAGGTTCAAAAATTTCAAAAAAGTCCATAAAGCTGTGTATCTTGAAAGACAGTGCTGTACAAAAAAACAGAAAAAGTCCCAAAATATAAAAATATGAATATGGATGATATTCACAGTATGTAACTTCTAGAAATCCGATATTAACTAAAATATTTGATGAACTATTCAGAAGAAGCCTGGATCTATTTGCAGCCAAAGAATGTAATATTACTGCCGCTTACCAGATGGATGAGATCTCAAGTTATAGAGATCTGAAGAGCGGCCGCGATAGTAACCACCTATTCCTTGATCATAGAAGGATGTTCCTGTCTGGTTACAATGAAGATCATCTCCTTCAGCTGTTCAGTAAACCAGGTCAAGCAGGGAAGAACACAGGCAGGATTCGCTCAGCTTTCTAGGCACTATCCTAAGAATGGTAGCAATTTACCAAACTCAAACAGCAAAGTCTAGCCAGAGCCCAACTGTACTGCTCATTCTGATGATCAAACAAAGATGGCGGCAGCAAATGTGCTTAAATCTGTAGACCAAAGGAATTTCCGTCAAGAACTTTTCTTGTCGGAAAAATTGAGAACCAGCTCTGTAGCCTACACACGGTCGGAATTTCCAACCAAAACTCACAAGAACTTTTCTTGTCGGAAATTCCGTTTGTGTGTACACGGCATTAGCAGCTTCTATAGCAGGGTTTCTCAACTAGGGTTCCTCCAAAGGTTGCTAGGTTTTCCTTGAGCAAGGAGCAATTTCTACCTCTCAGATAAGCTCCCATTGACACCATTGATCTTTTTAGCCATCTGTAAGGGGGTCATTCTTTCCAATGGCCACAAGTGTGAGGAGCATTCCTTTCAGTGACCATCACACTAATGTATCATGAGATGTAGATATTTAGCCAGATTCAGGTAGGGCGCGTATCTTTAAGGTGGCGTAGCGTATCGTATTTAAGTCAGAGAGGCAAGTACTGTATTCACAAAGTACTTGCCTCCTAACTTAGGCGGCGTAGCGTAAATGGGGCCGCGTAAGCGCGCCTAATTCGGATGAGGGTGACCCGACGTGATTGACGTTTTTTACGAACGGCGCATGCGCCGTCCGTGTACATATCCCAGTGTGCATTGCTCCAAAGTACGCCGCAAGGACGTATTGGTTTTGACGTGAACGTAAATTACGTCCAGCCCTATTCACGGACGACTTACGCAAACGACGTAAAATTTTCAAATTTCGACGCAGGAACGACGGCCATACTTAACATTGACTAGGCCAGCTATTTGATGGAATAACTTTAACCCGGAAAACGCCTTACGTAAACGGCATATATTTACTGCGACGGGCGCACATACGTTCGTGAATCGGCGTATCTGGGCATTTACATATTCTACGCCAAACTCAACGGAAGCGCCACCTATCGGCCAGCCTAAATATTGCACCCTAAGATACGACTGCGCAGGCTGTCGTATCTTAGCTAGGTTTAAGTGTATCTCAGTTTGAGAATACACTTAAACTTAGGACGGCGCAGATTCAGAGTTACGTTGGCTACTGATACGCCGGCGTAACTCTCTCTGAATCTGGCCAATAGTAATTTTTAGCAGGGGTTCCTTCAGACCGGAAAGTGATTTCAAGGGTTCCTCTGTGTTGAAAAGGTTGAGAATGGCTGTTCTCAACTCCAGTGCTAAAGGCGCCCCAACAGGTCATGTTTTCAGGATTTCCCTCAGATGAAACAGCTTGTAATCCAAAGCACTCACATATCAAAGCGAGTTTCCCCATAGAAGTCAATGGAAACGAAGATAATTTGTTCCGCATTAACTTCAATGGCATGCAATACCGCATGTGGCCAGAGGTGGGGGCGCCGGAGAGCCTCGGAAATACTCGGGGACAGCTCAGCTCCGAACCGTTCTGAGTGTCACCAGCGCCCCCGCACCTCTGGCCAAATGCAGTACTGCACAACCCATTAGCTTGAATTCTGCTCATTTGGCGAGACAACACTCGCAAACTCAGAATAAAAAATAAAAAAAAGTTGCTTGTGATTCAAAACACTCGTTAACCGCGTTACTCGTAAACCAAGGTTCCACTGTAATGGAAAGCCTGAAAATATTGGCAGCTACGAGCAACAAAACCGCTCGCTCTTCAGATTCTTGGCTGTGATGGCCTTTGTGATCCATACTTTAGCAGTGAAAGCTGGTAGATTAGGCCGTTTGATTATATGCAGTGCGCTCTGCCGGATTTTTAGGATTAGTTCCTCACGCTAGTTGTATTTAACCACTTATTGACTCTATTCTCACCGCCTCCGATTCAATAAAGAGCATTCTACAATCTGCTCTAACCCTCGGCCATTCCCATAACAAGTCAATTTAAGGGTTTGAGATTTTCTTTTATAGGTGCCAGTACATTGTTACATTACCTCTTACCATAGATTTGTTTTCACCCTCTGCTATCCAAACAACATCTGTCTAAAAAATAAAATAAAAGTATGCTAATAAAAATAACTTAATTTATATATGATGTGATAGAAGCTGTGGTCTTTCCTCAGTTCCTTAGTATTAAACCCAAAAGTAAACATTTTATTATATTGCAGCCAATTCTTAGATGTGATGTCTGCATTTGTTTTCTGTCTTTGGCTTTCTTTCTTCTATTTTCACTTGGTGATCCAGCCATTAAATCTGTTGTTTTTTTAACAGAACAAGCAGCCCTGCAGATTTAGCAGTTTAAGGGACAAGGCAAACTATTTACCACTGACAGGGGTGCTTACAATGATCAGATTTTTTTGTATTTATGAAAAACCTTTATCCCAAAAGAAATGTTGTTTTAATTACTTATAAACAGGGCTGTGGAGTCGAGGAGTCGGAGTCGGGGGAAATTTTGGGTACCTGGAGTCGGAGTCGGCAAACAATGCACCGACTCCGACTCCTACTAAATTTAGATTGGAATTTAAAAAAAAAAAAAAAAAGCAAGTTTAAATGTCCCAATTCACAAAAAGTTATAATTAATGACTTCTCTACTGTAAGAATAAAGACCAATGCATGCAGTGCCTCACGTAACCGCAAAACGAACACATTAAGTGACCGTGAAGAAGCATGCTTTTCATGTGCTTCACTATATGGCACGCAACGCACAATTAGGAGCTGCAATACTTATACTTTCCATAGTGTTGTGTTCTGCTTTTACAGGGAACGCATGTTAGAGAACCAGTAAGTGTCCAAATAAAAAAATTCCAACAGGAGTTTTATAAAGCACTAAAAGAAGTTGAAAAGTATGATCGCTCATCAAAACTTACTGTTGAAGAAGCCATCCTTGTTTATCCAGAGATCGTTAGTGATGTGGCCAGAATAGTTACTGCAATGCCACCCACCCAAGTCAGTGTCGAAAGATTATTTTCAGCCCTAAAAATAATAAAGTCTGACTTAAGAGACTCTATGAAAGAGGATCTGGCAGAGGCAATTCTACATTGAATTGATTTGCATTTGCTAAGCCTATAACTACATTTCAAGATTAATATAAACCATTTCTAGGTTTTGCAGATTTTGTTTTTGGTTCATTATAGATAAGCTTTGTTTTTGTTCTAAAACAACCAAATAATGTGGTTTGTATTTTTGAACTGGTAAAGATCCTGTTCCTGATGTTTATGCCTGCTGCTACTATCCAGCCACTTGATTGTTTTCATTGTGTTTGTCTTTTGCTTAAACTGTGCAATACAGTAGACTGTTGGCTTCCCAGCCAGTAGTCCTGTGGTAGGTTGCGTTTCTTTCCCTCAAGGAATGTATAAAATACATTTGCATATTAATACAGAGGAGTCGGAGTCGGAACATTTATCTACCGACTCCACAGCCCTGCTTATAAAACTCTAGCTGGAGATTGGCTGCCTTCAAGCATATCTTACATTACCCTCCCCCAAAACTGAAAATGTTGCTGCCCAAAGTTGTCTCTGTTGCTCCTTCATTTAGAGTGTAGACACTAATACAGAAGGGGTATTGCTGGCTTGATCACCAGGTAAGCATAGAAAAAAAAAGAAAAAAGAAAACAAATGCAGTCGACACATCTAATGCCCTGTACACACGATCGGAATTTCCGATGGGATAAAATCTGATGGAATTTTCCGGCGGAATTCCGTTCAAGCTGTCTTGCATACACACTGTCAGACCAAATTCCGACCGTCCAAAACGCGTCGACTTTATTCTGAGCATGCATGTTTTTTCTCCGTCGAAGTTCCACACAGATGATCTGAATTTCCGAAAAAAAAAATTCCATCGGGAAAAAATAAAACCTGTTCTATTTCTTTACTCCGGCGGAAAAAAGTCAGATGGGGCCCAACACACGGTCGGAATATCCGTCTGACGTTTTTCATCGGAAATTCCGATCGTGTGTACAAGGCATTAGAATTGGTAATCTGCAACATATTACATTTTGGGTTTTGGGTTTAATACTGCTTTAGGGCATTTCAATTTCACACATGAATGTCACACAGTGACCAAATTGACATGCAATTAATTATTTAAACATCTATAAGGCCTGGTTAACACTGGTACGATTTGAGATGCGATTTGGGATGTCCAAAAAATCCCGAAATCGGGACTGCCAGTGGGAGTAAAATCGTGCGAGTTCAGTGTGAACCTGGGCTAAATGTTATAATACTTTTGAAAGGGTAGTGGGTATGGCGCTGCTCTTTTTAAATAAACAATATATAAACAAGTGCTTAGTGTTCTGTGCTTTCGCATATATTATCACAATATTCAATCTGTTAATGAAACCATTCTATAATATGTGCAAACCAAATTCCGCACTTGCATATCACAACCTGTTCAATAAAGTGACACGTGCTTAAAACTGGTGAATATGAAATTCTGTGGTGGTGGGTGTAACCCCCGATTTGAAACCATCAATCCTGGTGTAAATATTCTATGATCTTAAAAAAAGAATTCTTCAAGTAAAGTGACAGGTGCTCTTTTAGCCGTGCTTGTAACACATCCAGTGAAGGTGCTCCACTCTGTGCTCCTCCTATGCTATTGCACTCACCAAAAGGTGCTCCCCTCAAGGGGGTATCTCGCCTTCACAGCTAATCTGCTGTATTCCAGGATCCATTGTGCGTTCCTCTCCTTTAGTCAATTTGCCCCTTCTCCAAATCCCATGGCGCAATACTCTTCTGTTTTTTATTCCATTGCATAAGCAGAAATACACTTAAATTTGTTCAGTGTTTGCAAAGCGTGACAGACAGGAAGTCTGGAATGTCTCTGCATTCCACAGACCCGGCAGGAAGTGATGGCTCGTTTCTGATGACGTCGGTATGACGAAACGCGCAAGGCGGAGCGTCATTGCGCCACTTCCTGCTGGGTCAGTGGAATGCAGAGACATCTCAGATTTTTTTTTTAAGTGCACTAAAAATCCTGCATGCTGCATCTTTGGTGCACTTTCAAAAAATGCGAGGCATAATAGAAAGTCTACAGGAAACTGCAGGCTAACCGCACAAAACTCCCGGTACACCCGTGTTGCGGCCAAACCGACGCAGCAGTGTGAAAGGGATTTTACAGCAACAGTTTTTTTCTACCACTTTGCGATAATAGTTTAATGAAATTAAAGCGGAGGTCCACCCAAATTTTTTATTTTTTTTTTAAAGCCAGCAGCTACAAATACTGCAGCTGCTGTCTTTTAAAAAATGGACACTTACCTGTCCAGTGCGCCGGCGATGTCGGTAGCCATCCTCGTGAGGGAATCGGGAAGTGAAGCGTTGTCGCTTCACTGCCCGGTTCCCTACTGCGCGCCCTCACTGGTCCCCCGGTCTCTCCTGGGACCAGTGTGTTTCCCAGGAGACATCGGGGGGCGGGAAATGTCGTGCCCGGAAGTGGGTGCCCCCCCCTCCCCCTGAAAGGTGCCAAATGTGACACTGGAGGGGGGGAGGGTTCTAAAAAGTGGAATTTCCATTTTTGGGTGGAACTCTGCTTTAATCAAAGCTGAGGATCATAAGCTCCCTGTCGGTAATGATTTGTCGCAAACCTCCAACGTGCACTCTTGCTGGACGGCTTGATCTATTAAGTGCCCGGTACACACAATGAGATTATTGGGCGAATATTCGTCCTTTTTTTTTTTTTTTGCATTCTAATCTCAGATCGAATCTCTAATTCGTTTACTAAGTCACGAAAATTTGCGTATGACAGAATAAAAATTTGGAAGTGATGTCATGTGCTGTAATGCATTTGTATTGCATTTTTGAATGACAGTTGTACTGATTAAACGAACGTCATACGATCTGCCATCGTACGGAAAAAAAAAATTGTGCATGTCCGATCAAATAATATCGGATGAACTGTCCTGATCGGCTCTCAAAAGCTCTGTACTAACGATCCGATTATCGTACGATCGCTCTGAGATTGTTATTTTTCATACGATTTGAAAAATAACAGTCTTTCTGGCCAGTTTTCGGAGTGGAATAAAGCCTATAAAAAAAACAAAAAATGTAATGCAGCCACCACATTTGGCAGCGCTGCCTATTCATTTCGATGGGCAAGAGCAGTGGAGCTCCTTCACCGCTCCAAAGATGCTGCTTGCATCGTCCTGCCAGCGCACTGCTCCAGTGTGATAGAGCTTGGGCTTTCACACTGGAGTGAAAGGAGCGGCTTTTTCAGGGCGCTTTGCAGGAGCTATTTTTAGTGCTATATCGCCTGCAAATCGCCTCAGTGCAGGGGCGAACTGACAAATCCTGGGCCCCCCGGGCAATAGAAGATTATGGGGCCCCCGGGCTCATAGATGGCCACCACGCCAGGAGGCAGTGCAGAGGTGGGAAAGCTAAAATCTCGGGATTTTCACATCAAAAGCATGTCGGTTTTGGACATATCAGGGACAGATGTAAAAAAAACACAGATTTGTACATACTGTCCCTAGTTTTACTGAGCCTGGCAACCCTGATGGGGGCCCCCCAGTGGCATGGGGCCCTCGGGCAGTGCCCAAATGCCCAAATGGTCAGTCTGCCCCTGCCTCAGTGTGAAAGGGGTCTTAGGTTTTTAGATACACTTTCATTTTGCTTTAAGGCTGGTCAAGCTACATGGCATAGGAAGATACAGAAAGAGTCTCACTTACCCAAAGAAAGAACAATGTAGGTATTTCTGAAAAACTAGCAGGGCAGCTATAATCAGTCTGCAGGCAACAAGGAAAATAATTGTGGAAACACAATACATGAAGAAGCGGAGGCAGGCCAGCGTTTCATGCCACACTGAGCACTTGGCAGGCAAGCTGTGCAGAGAGTCATACTGTTTGAAGTCCTATACTCCCTGCAGTAATGTACAGCTGTGTAATTCCATGCTGAAATCATTCCTAGAAAAACATAAACAAGAAATGAACAATGAGCCCTTCAAAGATTTGTCAGAAGTATCTGTCCTAAATATTTCATTGTTTGCCTTGACATTCGTATGGTTCACTGACTTTTTATCGCTGCAAACAAAGCAGCAAATCAGATTGCCTTTAGTATCTGTCTACCTGTCATCACAGTTTTTAACACACTCGTTGGCACGGGGCGTACATAACCCTACGTCTGTAAAGGGATGTGTTTACCCACAAAGGTAGGCACAAGTGTTCGGTGCTTTCCCATGCAGCACACCAATTGCTGTCATTTGGGGTGCTCAGTAGGGTGACCACTTGTCCCGGATTGCCCGGGACAGTGCCGCATTTTGCAGGTCTGTCCCGGGCACATTCATTCCAGGACAATACAGTGTCCCGGAATGAAACTGACACACCCACCCCCCCCCCCCGGCCAATCTGATGCCCCCAAAAAAGGCCGCCACATCACCGCTTTACTCACTGACCGTACATGTCCTGGCCGGGATTGCCTGGAGGAGCACAGTCCCACCCCCTGCTTGTGATTGATTTGATTGACAGCAGCAGGAGCCAATGGCTGCGCTGCTATCAATCTATCCAATCAAGAGCCGAGAACCCAGGGCAGTGAAGTACAGTGCGTCTCCGGCGAGGGATCAAAGTGGGTCAGGTGAGTAAAACTTTGGGCTAGGGGGCCGGTCAGTGTCAGAGCTGCACCAGGTTTCACACTCTCCAGTTTTAGTAAATCAACCCCTGTGATGCCTAACATGTCTAACATGTACTGTATATGCTAACCACTAAGCTACTGTGCTGTTTAATATATATTTGTGCTAACCACTAAGCTACTGTGCTGTTTAATATATATTTGTGCTAACCACTAAGCTACTGTGCTGTTTAATATATATTTGTGCTAACCACTAAGCCACTGTACTCCCTAATATGTATATATAAAATATATATGCACATACGCTGTCCCTCAAGTCTTCATCCATAGGCAAGAGTTTTTTTCCCACTGAATGCTTAAATTGTTGGCCTTGGACTTTGCAACATTTCTATATACACTAGATACAAGAAAGCTGCTACATTGCTTAATGTAGCAGAACTGATTTTACATGCCCAGATGATTTCCTTCTGGTTCACACTTCCACATGGCAAACTGTTGAGTCTTACTGCGCAGGAAGTGTCTGTTCTGGCTTGGCGCTCGCGGCTCCTCCTTGCATCGGTAAACCCCCTAGGAGAAGCACTCTCCCTGGGGGTTACCTTGCAGGCATACTCCCGAGTTCAGCATTTGCGTCCATAGACACGGATGCCGGACTCAGCCCTGGTGCCCGCGTCATTGGATTTGATTGACAGCAGCAGGAGCCAATGGCTGCGCTGCTATCAATCTATCCAGCCAAGAGCTGAAAACACTGGGCAGAGAGGTACAGCCGAGGGAACGGGCTCAGGGGAGTAAAACAGGGGGCCGGTCAGTGTCAGAAGTTTTTTCACCTTAAAGCGGAGGTAAGTATATAACATTACATCAAACATGTACAGTATGCTGTTTTTTTTTTTGTTTTTTTTTTGGGGGGTGTACATACGGTATTATCGCTATTTTTCACCTGGCTTCCGGGTACTAGCTCCCGCGGGAGTAGGCGTTCCTATGCAGTGGCGCAATGTCCTCTGGGACTTCGCCCAGATGATTGATGTGCCTGACACAAACTTCCCCCCGGCGAATAAGGCGCGTCACGAGTTTCCGAAACTAGCCGAACTGAGAGTCAGCTCTATACGGCGCTATACGGCGCCTGCGCACCGACTAGGAGCCGTGTAGATCTGACTGCGCAGGTGCCGTATAGAGCCGACTCGCAGTTCGGCTAGTTACGGAAACTTGTGACGCGCCTTATCCGCTGGGGGGACGTTTTTGTCAGGCGAAGTCCCAGAGGACATTGCGCCACTGCATAGGAACGCCTACTCCCGCGGGAGCTAGTACCCGGAAGCCAAGTGAAAAATAACAATAATACCGTATGTACACCCCCCCCCCCCAAAAAAAAAACAGCATACTGTACATGTTTGAGGTATACAGAATGTAATGTTATATACTTGTTTTTTGGGTGAACCTCCCCTTTAATGCATAGGATGCGGGTTTACAACACCTTTAGGCCTGAATCACACTAGTGGGGTGCGAATTTCAGCTCTCTTATCTCTGCAGAGAGATAAGAGAAGTGTTCAGCAGATTAGCAATGTTTTAGATGCAAATTTGGAGACCTGGGAGAAGTTCCGGGTGAGAGGAGAGTGGGGGAGAAGTGTATTGAGCTGAATGAGAGAAATTCCTGAAGAGAACTGAACACATCTGCGAATTAGATGCGTACCCATAATGGGACTGAATTCGCACCTGAGCAGCCGCAAGACCTAAAAACCGCACACGGTTTGGAGGCAATGCGCAGTGCGAATGCATTGAAAACAATGTATTTTGAAATGTCCTGCGAATTGGATGCGGTTTAAGTCGCACTCAATTTGCATAGGTGTGAACCTGGCCTCAAGCTTTGACAATAAAAACCTGGCAGCTGATTGGTTTCTATGCAGAGCTGCACCAGATTTTGCATGCTCCAGTTTTACTAGTGACTGGGAAAAAAACCATGGGAATCAATCTCACCTTCACTGAGATCCCTTCATTGGTTGCCAGTAAAAGACAGAATCACTTTCAAGGCACTCTGCCTAATACATAAGTGTTCAAGGCAACGCCCCCCAATATCTATGCGAAAAAATAAAAGCCCATAACCCCAATCGCATTCTGCGATCCACCAATCAAAACCTCCTCCAGATACCCAAGGCCAGATACAAGTCGTCCAAAGGAGATCGAAGATTTGCAGTCCAGGGACCTCGCCTGTGGAATGCACTACCAACCACCATCCGACTGGAGTCGGACCACTTGGCCTTCAGGAGAAAGATTAAAACCCATCTCTTCTGAGGTCAAGGGGTTCCTTACCCATGAAATGGATACAGCGCCCAGAGGCGATTCAGTTCGCATGTGTTGCGCTTTACAAGTCTCTCTCTCTCTCTCTCTCTCTCTCTCCTCCCCCAATGTGTCATTCATTTTTATGCACTGTGGTTTTTCTGGGGTGCATAGGAATGCAGGGAGAATCAGAGCTGCGGGTGAGCTGCAATCCCGGACAGATCTGAACTGTAGCTTACTCAATGGCTGCGTTCAAGTGTAAACTAGGCCTTAGTGCAACATTTGTCCTGAGCTGATAACCTACTGACTTCAGATGAACCCCCAAAAAAATAAAGAGTGGCGGTAGATAGGTGTTACCACAACTATGTCATGGAAATAGGCCCTCATTATCAGCTTTCACGGTGTACTTCACACCTTTTGAGATATTGGGGGTTATTTACGAAAGGCAAATCCACTTTACACTACAAGTCGCTCTAAATCTGAGGGGTAGATCTGAAATGAGGGGAAGTTCTGCTGATTTTTTCATCCAATCGTGTGCAAGCTAAAATTATGTTTTTTTTATTTTCCTAGCATGTCCCTCTCGGATCTACAGCGACTGCACTTCCAAGTGCACTAAATGTGCACTTGGAAGTGCAGTTGCTGTAGACCCGAAGGGGACATGCAAGGGAAAGAAAAAACAGCATTTTAGCCTGCA
Source organism: Rana temporaria (assembly GCF_905171775.1). Lineage (NCBI taxonomy): Eukaryota > Metazoa > Chordata > Amphibia > Anura > Ranidae > Rana > Rana temporaria. The sequence continues at coordinate 55,524,198 of NC_053494.1, read as the reverse complement.
CATGATTGGATGATAAAATCAGCAGAACTTCCCCTCATTTCAGATCTTCCCCTTAGATTTAGAGCGACTTGCAGTGCACTCGTAGTGCAAAGTTGATTTGCCTTTAGTAAATAACCCCCATTGTATTCCCTTATATACTATGCTTTGGTGAAACCATTGCAAAGGTAGTTGTTATTTGTGCTTAGAACAGCATTTTGTGCTCCTTTAGAAAGTGAGATAACTCTACAAGCCTCAACAAGTTGAATGGATTGCCCATAGCAGTTATTGTTTGTACAAGCTTGAGATCTTGGCCTTCAATTGTCGTCATAATCCACAGGGCAATGCAAAATGCTGATTCATGGAGCTCATGGAGGTTTTTGTGGATGTAGAGCTAATTTATCACCATCAAATATACATTGTTTATGTGGATTGCCAGTTTGTTTAGTAAATCGGCTTCCAAGTTTCTAACACCATTCTTATACAAATGAAGACGGGATAAAAATTGTAATGAGTTAATAATGAAGACTGCAGCACCATTATAGATATAAAAAGTGTAAGTGGCGGTTCACACAGGGGCAACCCGACTTCAGCGCGTCTTGGAGCAACTTACAATGCGACTTAAAGCGGGGGTTCACCCGGAAAAAAATGTTAACAGTAGATTGAGGCTAATTACGGGAAGCACAATCGGGTGTTTTTTTTTTAAATCAATGCAGTACTTAGCGTTTTAGAGATAAATGTTCTCCGCCGCTTCCGGGTATGGTCTTCGGGACTGGGCGTTCCTATTTGATTGACAGCCTTCCGATGGTCGCATACAGCGTGTCACGCGCTGCCGAAAGAAGCCGAACGTCGGTGCGGCTCTATACGGTACCTGCGCACCGACGTTCGGCTACTTTCAGAAACGCGTGACGCGCTGTATGCGGCGGTCGGAAGGCTGTCAACCAAATAGGAACGCCCAGTCCCGAAGACCATACCCGGAAGCGGAGGGAGAACATCTATCTCTAAAACGGTAAGTACTGCATTGATTTAAAAAAAAACACCCGATTGTGCTTCCCGTAATTAGCCTCAATCTACTGTAAAAAAATTGTTTTTCGGGTGAACCTCCACTTTAAAGTTGCCTCCAGGACAGGCGACTTTGGCTGTGGCCAATCACAGAATAATCCGCTCTGTGGGAGGGGTTTGCCTGGGTAAACTATTTTCTCTTCCTGTATTGTTGCTTCAGTTAAGACAGTGATCTGACTTTGGAGGCAAATTCCATTGAAATCAATGGGTACAAGTTGCCTAGAAGTCGCCTTAAAGTAGTACAGGAACCTTTTCTGAAGTCGGAGCGATTTCAGTAGTGTGCATTAAGTCGGCTCCATTCACTTCAATGGAATTTCTCATGTCGTGCGACTTAGGGCGACACAAGTCGGATCCCAAGTCGCGGTAGAGCGAACCGGCACTAACTGAGCCATGAATTAAATGTTTTGTTGTTTATTGATCATTTGCATCAATGTTTTTTTGAGCTGAGTTACATTTTGCAGTGCAATGGACAATTAACTATACAGTATATGAATATTCCATGGAATGCTAGTTGACCTCTGTTTGCCTTGCACTGAATGAAACTATGCACAAACCATGTGCAGGCTAAATGAAATAATCTGAATATCTATTTCACTGATCGCTTCCTATTGCAATCACATTTCTGTGGCTATTGAGTATCTGTTTACCTGAGGGGGATTGGCTGGAAGTGAGCAATGTGGAATCGCTGGAATCTTTGCATGTTACTGTGCACTGTAAATTGTTTGTGTTCTGTGCTGTATGTGTGTTTGTGTGTGTATGTGTGTGTTGCACTGTGATTTGGGTGATGGCTCATTAATACTTTTCGTGCATTTCTAGAGTGACAAACACCACAATAATAAGCATGGCTGCTTGACTGAGCGAGGTCGGGTATGTGTTATTTGATCATTGTTTATTATTTCGGCTCTATAACAAGTCATAGGAGTTTATGTTCCCCATTCTCCGTGCTGTTTACCGTGTTTCCCCGAAAATAAGACCTACCCCGAAAATAAGACCTAGCGTTATTTTCCAGGACTGCAATATAAGCCCTACCCCAAAAATAAGCCTTAGTTTAAAATGTTTGTAACAACCTATAATCCACTCTATTACAGTAGTATATAATGTACAATGTGTGTGTTTCTGTAATATAATTGCGGGGAAGAGAGCGGGTCACAGAAGCACTGAACGAAGGTATTTGGCACAATTATATTACAGAAACGCCCATTCTATTACAGTAGTATATAATGTATAATGTGTGTGTTTCTGTAATATAATTGTGCCAAATACCTTCGTTCAGCGCTTCTGTGACCCGCTCTCTTCCCCGCAATTATATTACAGAAACACACACATTGTACATTATATACTACTGTAATAGAGTGGATTATAGGATGTTACAAACATTTTAACTCCATTTACACTGGGGATTCCTGTCAGGCAGGGAGGGGGAGAAAAGACAGCACATTACATGGTAAGACCTACCCCGAAAATAAGCCCTACTGTGTCTTTTGTTGCCAAAATTAATATAAGACCCGGACTTATTTTCGGGGAAACACGGTACTGCTTTTTGTTCACAATTTTTCCTTTTGTTATTCCACAGATATAATCTAATTCTAAAGTATATTTGATATATTTTTATTCTTTTATTACTTGCCATATTTTATTTGTATTCTAAGCACAGAGAATGGTAAGCTTACTCCTCTGTACACAGCATTATACAGAACATATTTGCATTCTTCATTCATTGTTTATTATGGTGCTGGGAGCTGTGAAATTGTGTCAGGTATTCATGATTTCCATGTAACCCTCAATTTTTTTTTTCAAAGCAACAATTATGGCAAATCACGTGATTTGCTGTATCATCATTTTGTCCCGTTCTCAGTTGCTGTTAAATAATTGGAATTTCATTTTGTGAAGTAGGATATTCACAAGATATTGCAAGATATTCGCAAGATATTATACATAGCAAAAAGCCTCAACTCTTAAAGTGGAGGTTCTCCCTTAAAAAAAATTCTGACATCACACGGAGTCGAGCCATCCTACCGACAGAATGCCGGTGTTTTTTTTTTTCCTCAGCACATGCCTCGTTATCAGGATTTTCACCTCACGGCAATCCCGCGGGAGTGGGCGTTCCCAAGCACTGCCTGTTGTTACTGCGCGTCACAGGTTGCTGAAAAAACCAGAACGTCGGTGCGGCTCTATACGGCGCCTGCGCACCGACATTCGGGTTCTGTTGGCAACCTGTGACGCGCAGTATGCGCCGTTCGGAAGCCTGTCAATCACAGGCAGCGGGATTGCCGTGAGGTGAAAATCCTGATAACGAGGTATGTGCTGAGAAAAAAAAAAAAACACCGGCATTCTGTCGGTAGGATGGCTCGACTCCGTGTGATGTCAGAATTTTTTTTAAAGGGTGAACCTCCACTTTAAGCCCTGTACACACGGGCCAGAATCTCGTCAGGATAAAATCTCGTCGTTTTTCCTGACAAGATTCTTGTCAAGAATCTCTTGGCGCCCGAGTGTACACACACTCCTTTCAAAAGAACCGCGGTTCTTTTGGAAGGCAAGAACGCAGTGACGTCATCGCGTACGACGAGCATGCGCTCGTCACATTCGATTCGCCGCCATCTTGCTGCACCCTATCTATGCCTAGGAAGCTACCGCGCATGCGTCAAAGTCATTTCAGGAAAACACTGCTGAGAATCACAACGACTGTGTGATATGTATAAATACACATAATAGACAAAATAAGGGACCATGCATGTTTTCTTTGTTAACCATTTAATTCCAGAATTCCAGCATTTCTTTGTCTTCCTTTACAGATTACAAAGCAGCATCCCACCTCTAGATCAGCGTTTCTCAACCTTTTTTCAGTCATGGCACACTTTAAAATTATGCAAAATTTCAAGGCACCCATTCTAAAATGTAAAGGGTATTTATCAGTGGGAATCCTGAGCCTGGGACAATGTACATAACTACTTGAAATTTACAGTAACTTTACATCAGAGGTCCCACCATCACATTAATGTTCCTCCCATTATATCAGCATTCCTCTTCACTTTAGAGGCCCCCTTCACACCAGACCTCTCATACATGGGAGCCCCCCTGAGCTCGCAACACCTCGGGGTAACTCGGACGGCACCCTGGTAGAGAAACGCTGGTCTAGATAACCGTATGCACAAAGTTTGTGTATCTGATTGTTTTCCCTTTCATCTGTGTGTGTCTAACCCTGTCGTTACTTCTTGTCTACATGCCGAAATTGATTGTTAAAGATCTCAAAAAAAGATTGCATGGTGTGAATGCTTCTTGTCAGTTTAAACATCTTATTTGCATTCACTACTAATCTTTATTTATGAATGCTCCATCCAACTCTATTGTGTGTAATCCCTTGATTGTAATACAATGTTATGGACTATATGTTGTTTACCCTTATTTGAGAATTAAGCAATTGTCTCTCACACACAGGAGGCCTGGAGACATGCCATCCAGAAAGCCAAGCAGATGCCTGACCCATGGGCAGAGTTCCATTTGGAAGACATAGAAACGGAGCATGCGACCCGACACAGGTCTGTTTCGCTCTTCTACCTTTCAAGAGTTTTCAAGAGTAGCTGGAGTGTAACGCACCGGGGGGCCTTGGGTCACTTTTGAAATTCTGTTCAGCCAGTCTTGTAATCAAAGAATCCCTGCAAGACACTTTAATGAGGTTGGATCCCTGTGCTGCACCACAGCTCGATGACTGACTCTCTTGCAGTCTGCTAAACAAGCAGTGAGCACCACACTGATATAGTCATCTCTCATCTAATGCCCTGTACAAACGATCCGAATTTCCAATGGGATAAAATCCGATGGAATTTTCCGTCGGAATTCCGTTCAAGCTGTCTTGCATACACACTGTCAGACCAAATTCCGAGCATGCGTGGACTTGATTCTAAGCATGCATGTTTTTTTCTCCATCGGAAAAAAAAAGTCCGATGGGGCCCACACACGGTCAGAATATGCGATGAAAAAATTCTGTCTGACTTTTTTCTAATGCTACTTTCTCCTTCAGTCTGTAAGCTCTTATGGCAGGGGTGTCCAAACTTTTTTCAAAGAGGGCCAGATTTGATGAAGTGAACATGCGTAAGGGCCGTTCATTTTGCCTGACATTCTTTGAACCATTAAAATTTGGTCTAAGTGTGTTTGCCCGAGCACTAATACACGGCCCAACAAAAATTCTCTTGCCTTCGTGGCTGCTTGTGGTGAAGAGATGAGCGTGGGCGTGTTATTTGCATATACCGTATTTATCGGCGTATAACACACACCTTCACTTTAGGAGAGAAGTTTCAGGATTTTTTTTTAAAATAAAAGAACGGTGAAGCAAAATAAGGGTCATTGCCCATCAATGCAGCCTAATCTGTGCCCATCTGCAGCCTCACCATTGCCATGAATGCAGCCTCGACATTGCCATGAATGCAGCCCCACCATTGCCATGAATGCAGCCTGATCGATGTCCATCTGCTGCCTCTGAGGGGACGGGACGAGCGCCAACAGATTACATACAGGAGAATCTCCTGTGTACACAGCAGCCTCTTTAATACAATGTCCCACCTTCTATGATAGACAGAGGAGTCGTCCAATGGCAGCCCAGGAGACGGGACTTCCTAATACAGATGTAAACTGTAAATGGGTAAACCGGAGATTCTCCTGTATGTAATTTGACAACACTCGTTAACCCCCGTCCCCCCCCGTCCCCTCCGAGGCAGCGCCGATAAACACAGTATATATCCAAATTACCAGGGGGGCCACATTAAACTGGAATGGGGGCCACAATTGGCCCCCGGGCCGTACTTTGGACATGCCTAATCACGGGGTATCACTCTGCAATGTAGTAGAGATGGATTTTCCTTGATCAGAGCCAGGAACCAGAGAGCTGATCAAATCTGCATGACATTTCCTTCAACATCTTTGAACATAGTGTGAAAGCCGTAGATACAGATTGTAATGCTGAGTTTGAATGAACAGGTAACCACATTTAGGCTGGGACAGATCCGTTGCACAGCAGGGGTCCGGTGCATCCTGGTTCACCCTTTCAGGTACGATTTCAGCCCGAATTTTGGGACCAAAAAAAGCACACGTTTTTCCTGCAAAACGCACCGGACATATGTGAACCGGCTCCATAGAGAGCCATTTACATTCTCCTGCTGTGCCCAAGTCAGGGAAGGCCGTCTGCTAGTGGCAATAATCACATGTAAAATCTGGCAGACTAGTTGTACCCAAATTGGTCAATCAATCAACTTGGGTACACTCAGCCTGTTCGTACATGGTTCAAGATCATGCTGAATGGGACTGAGATTTGAAGCGTCTTTGGCCGGCTTTACTTGGCCCCATTTTGCCTTTTGTCCATGCCCCCAGAGATTTCTATCATTTAGCTAAATGCAAGAATGCAAGAATCTCAAGCAGCGGCTATTGTATTTTGACAGCCAGTGCCTCTGGCTGTCAGAATACCCAAACAGTACCTGAACATGTTTGGATGCAGCCAGGCTTTATTTTGGCCGACAGTCTATAGCCAGCTTTAGGGCCAGTTCACACCAGACGCAGTTCCGTACAGTTTCGTGTGCATTTTTTCTGCACTAGAAATGCATGCGCAGTGTTTTCCATATATTCCAATGGCTCTAGTTGGCTCTAGTTCACACCATGCAGTCAGTTTCCAATGCAGAAACTAGCCGGAAACTGACTGCATGGTGTAAACTAGAGCCAACTAGAGCCATTGGAATACATGGAAAACACTGTGCATGCATTATGTGCAGAAAAAAAGCACATGGAACTGTGTCTGGTGTGAACTGGCCCTTAATCTGTCTCTATTCATAACTCATTCAACAGGCAGCTGGTAACGAAAGTAGTAAACAGTGGTGTCCCCTTCCTAGAAGAGTGGCTGAACAGAATTACAAAGATTTTGGCACATTTGAAATGCACGTAAATGCCCTTTAGTTGTGTATTGTACTGTCCATTGATAAAATAAAGACCATTGGCTACAATTATTTCACAAGCTGCTTCTTAATGACATGATGAGCGTTTACAATATACTTTAGAAAGCTACGCATTGCTGAAATGTCACTGTGCTATACAAGGTTTCTGCTTTGCGCACGTTGACCTGCCGTTGCAATTCAAGACGAGGACCGTGTTCAGAGGTCTGCAAGTGGCTGCCAGGCTCGTACACTTAGAAACCTGGTTGAGTTCCAGGAATGTTCCCAGTAAATTTGGAATGCTTCCCTGTGACACGTAGTCTTATCGTTAGGAAAGTTTAGGTAATATATACAGCCAGCTAGGGACAGAACACTACATTGCTTTCACTGCAGAACTAATTTCCTTTTGTAATTGTTCTAAAAGCTTTACTATTCAGAAAGGCAGACTGCAACAGGAAGTAAAGGGTTAACACTGACTGTTAACACTGATTGCTAAATGCGGTTCAATTCACAGGGTCGGCTTTTACTTCTGGAGATCCGTTTCAGAACTTTAAATTAGGTGACAATTTTATTTAAATAATCGAACTGTTCAAAAAGCATGTCGCCAAGCATCCCTTGTTGTGTTTTAGTGTTTCTCAGAAACCTCCAAAATTCATGTATGCCAGTACTACTCCCCAAACCAGGCGTTCCCAACCTTTTGAAGCACGAGGGCTACTTAAAGTGGAAGTAAACCCATCGATTTGATAGTTTAAAAAAACTGTTAACATTTCCGACATGCCGGAAATGCTAGCTGTCAAATTTGCTTGTGCTCTCAACCAAACTGTCAAATCATCCAATGGCTGGTTTCTTAACTGATCACATGTGCAGCATCATGGCAGTTGCAGAATAAACAGAGGCAAAGATGGCAGCTTCCTTAGCTAAAAACGATAATTGGGTTTACTTACACTTTACGCGACTTGGTAACAATCAGTGGAGCGAGTGGATGACAGGTCCGTGTCCGCTCTGCATATGCAGAACTAACACAGACACAGCCTGATTGGATTGCAGGTAGGACACAAGTCGGTTTACATCTGGTGAATGGAGGGTCCAACTGGGTTGGACTGACCGTGTAAAAGGGGCTCATGGCTGCTTTCACACTGATGCACTGCGGGTTATCCGCACAGCGGGTGCAACGCAGTGTCCCTTTGGCTTTCCTGCACTTTGCAATAGACTTCTATTATATTCTGCAGGTTTGGTGCACTTTTTAGAAAGCTCACCAAACTCGCAGGTGACAACAGAAGTCTATGGCTCTGTGCAGGTAACCCGCAGGTGAACTACTCTGCGTCTGTGGATTTGTTTGAAAGCAGCTCAGTAAGCAGATATATATATATATATATATATATATATATATATATATATATATATATATATATATATATATATATATATATATATATATACTGTGATTTTAGTAATAAACTGACCTTTAATAACAGTATTCTATTCTATTCTATCCTATCCCAGAACAGGAGGTCACAGGCCACATCACAGAGCTCAGCGGGCCACTGGTTGGGCACCCCTGCCCTTAACTATACATTATATTATGGGCCCTGGAAATATGAAAATGGCGGCTCCCTTGAGAGTCCCTGTAATACTGTACTCAAATAAAAAATGCCATCACCTGAAAACTGCGTTTTGGGTTTGAATAGTAGAGCGTTGACAAGAAGTTGTACAGCCTGTTTCTTCTGTTCAGATACATTAATGAAACATGTATAACTTCTGTGACCTGCCAAGTCCCCATAATGACAAAGCTTTCCTGCAAACGCAACCACCAGTTTATCATGAATAGACAGCATCTTTAGTCATACAGCATGGCAAGGGTATTAAATACATCACAGAATCCTGTGTGTCACAAGGTCAAGAGGCAACAGGACCAGACGTGGTCAGCTGGTTCTCCCACACTTTTTCAAATTTATTAGGGCACCCCCTATGTTGGAAAATAACACACTCAAGTCATATAGGGTATGTGTAACCACCAGAATTATTATTTTTGGTAAGATAAAGTATGTTTTAAAGCGGAGGTCCCACAAAAAAAATATTAAAAGCCAGCAGCTACAAATACTGCAGCTGCTGACTTTTAATAAATGGACACTTACCTGTCCAGGGTGCCCGCGATTTCGGCAGCCGAAGCCGATCAATCGATTGTCTCTCAGCTGCCCCCACTACTATCATCAGTGAGATAATCAGGAAGTGATGCATTATGGCTTCACTGCCTGATACCCTGCTGTGCGATGCGCGAGTCGCGCGGCGCGTCCTAACTGGTCCCCGCTGTCTCCTGGGACCAGTGTGTTTCCCAGAAGACATCGGGGGGTGATGCGAAGGGGCGTGACTCCCGCTGGAGTCTATTCCCGGTAATTGGTGCAAATACCTGTATTATAGGGAGGGTTTCGAAAAGCGGGGGTTCACTTTTTGTGTGGACCTTCGCTTTAAGTTCTAGCAGCCCCAGCATCTCTAGCAAGTATGTGGTTATGTTATTGGCCTCAAGTTATTAAATGGGAGATTTACATCTTCAAGGAATCAGTAGATGCAGGGTATTGTCTTTTTATGACCTAGAACTGGTCTGCATTGACATTAAAAGAAGGGAAAACTATATAAGAATGCTGAAGTTTAAAATGTTTCTGCACTTTGGGGATGGTTGGAGTAAAGCCGGCCATAGTACAGTAAGATCTGGTTGAATTTTGATCTGTCTATGGGCAGGCTAGTTGTACTGCAATCGATCTATCTATGATCATTGTATTCTGTTGGTAGGGAAGGCTCCCCTCCGGCAGAACCCAATAACGCTGCAGTCGGTGTTAATGGGGGAATCTAGTTATTTTCTTTCCTTCAACCCACAAGTGGAACAGTGTCCTAGCCATGGAGTCCTAGCCACCTGAACTGGTAGCACGTTTGCTTCAGAAGGATCTACTCATCTAAGTTATGATTTATATCCAATGTTGTAGAACGTGAGCCAAGATTATGCTAATCTTAGTCATATTTTATATATGGCTCAGCTGCTGGGGTAACATTATACAGGGTCCTTAAATGGCTAAAAATAGAACGTAAGGGATGTTTGTGCTGGGGAGAGCATTGGCCTCTTGACACGAAGTGTTCATAGTCTGTCTATGCAGAGCCATGTGGCTGTCTGATTCTGTTACTGGGATCATGCTTTCTGAGTTTACTAAACATTTCCTAAATGGTATACAACCTTTCAAACACAATATTAACAATATTTTATAATACTTTTTTATGGAAGTGGAAGGTTTTGAAACCAATTCTATTTTGGCGCAGAAGAGTACTCCTTGCATCAGTTTTATCCAAAAATTACACCTAAAACCTAAGGGCCAGATTCACATAGAATTGCCCTGGCGCAGCGTATCAGAGATACTCTACGCCGCCGTATCTTACCTGGCTCTAAGTCTAATCCAGGACGATTTTGCGCCGTAAGTTACGGCGGCGTAGTGTATCTTTCGGCGCGTATTTCAAATTGGGCGGGTAGGGGGCGTGATTCATTTAAATGAAGCGCGTCCCCGTGCCGATTGAACTGCGCATGCTTCGTTTTGAAATTTCCCGCCGTGCTTTTCGCAAAATGACGTTGCACCGACATCATTTTTTGAACTTAGACGTGAGTTACGTCCTTTCCTATTCACGGACGACTTACGCAAAAAAAAAAAAATTTAAAATTCGACGCGGGAACGACTGCCATACTTTAACATGGCAAGTCTATCTATACGCCACAAAATAGCAGCTTTAACTATACGCCGGGAAAAGCCGGCTAGCGACGACATAAGAGAATGCGATGGCCGCGCGTACCTTCGTGGATCGACGGAAAAAGCTAATTAGCATACCCGACGCGGAAAACGACGCAAACTCCACCCAGCGGGCGCCGAAGTATTGCACCTACGATCCGAAGGCGTACGAAGCCGTACGCCTGTCGGATCAAAGCCAGAAGCCGTCGTATCTTGGTTTGAGGATTCAAACTAAAGATACGACGCGGCAAATTTGAAAGTACGCCGGTGTATCAGTAGATACGCTGGCGTACTTGCACTGTGAATCTGGCCCTAAATATCTACCAGATACCCACCCGCCTTTTGTTTGATCGCAATAAATGTGTATTATCGTGGATTCTGTATGGCATTAGATGAAACCTGTATTGTGGAGAATGTAAAGGTTGCCATTGCAACTTTCTGCAATAGTCGTTGCCTGTCTGGAATAGGCATGCAGATCAGACGTTGCATGTTGCATGCTTGTCCTAAGTCAGGAATGGCAGCCTACTTATTTCACTTTACAGTGGGGATGGCAACTTTGACCCTGTCCGTACCACCAGTCCTGAACACTTGCCCTTGTGATAGATAAATCACAGGAACACTTGTAGGCATAGGTATGCACAGCCTATTGCATTAGGGTGTGCACCCCAAATGTATAAAAACGTAGACGGTGTTGGTAGGACAGTGGACGGTGTCAGTAGAGCAGTGGACCTGTCCGTAGGGCAGAGGTTGGTGTCAGTGGGGCAGTAGACGGTGTCAGTAGTTTTTAATTTTTATTATTATTTTTTTTTTTTTTACTATTATTTTTTTTTTTTTTTTTAGAAGCCCCATTTGGGAGCTTTGGGGAAATATCAGCAAGGGGAATCAGCGCCACATGGGGTGATTAGCGTGTGCCCAGGCACACCCCTTGCGCACGCCTATGCTTGTAGGTACAGTACACACCTTAAACAAAGGTGCAAAAATTCTGGGTGGCAACCCCAAACAGCGGCACACAAAGCAATCATGACTGTGGTGGTGGGGAAGATTCTACCACTGTCTGGTTTTTGTTACTGCCTGTGTCCCCATTGGGGAGATCCATCCTAATTATTTGTCCTGGTGGCCATTGCCTGTGAGGCACCAAAGGGCCACAGGTAGGACACCAGGGCTCTACAAACTTGCTGAAAAACAAGACAAACATAACATTGAAAATATTTAAAAATGTCTATTTTTTTAGTACAGAACTTACATAATTGAAAAGGACATTACACACGTAGAGTAATAGCTGTGCACTAATATACAATTTTGTTTGCAGATACAACGCCGTGTCTGGCCAATGGGTACAGGATGATGTCTTAATCAAAATGGCTTCTCAGGTAAGTGATCTCAGTTTTTCTTTTTTTAGTCTGTTGCAAGGGTGTCTGAAATTTACATGGAAGTCACTCACGGCTCTATCCATCTATGTATTTTTCTTAAGATCTGTCAATATGCTCAGCCATCAATCTTTTTTTTTTTTTTTTATTTTTTTTTGACAAATTGCTAAATACAGTGCCTTGCGACCTTTTGCCACATTTCAGGCTTCAAACATAAAGATATAAAACTGTAATTTTTTTTTTTGAAGAATCAACAACAAGTGGGACACAATCATGAAGTGGAATGCAATTTATTGGATATTTCAAACTTTTTTAACAAATAAAAAAACTGAAGAATTGGGCGTGCAAAATTATTCAGCCCCCTTAAGTTAATACTTTATAGCCCCACCTTTTGCTGCGATTACAGCTGTAAGTCGCTTGGGGTATGTCTCTATCAGTTTTGCACTTGGGGTATGTCTCTATCAGTTTTGCACATCGAGAGACTGACATTTTTGCCCATTCCTCCTTGCAAAACCGCTCGAGCTCAGTGAGGTTGGATGGAGAGCGTTTGTGAACAGCAGTTTTCAGTTCTTTCCACAGATTCTCGATTGGATTCAGGTCTGGACTTTGACTTGGCCATTCTAACACCTGGATATGTTTATTTGTGAACCATTCCATTGTAGATTTTGCTTTGTTTTGGATCATTGTCTTGTTGGAAGACAAATCTCCGTCCCAGTCTCAGGTCTTTTGCAGACTCCATCAGGTTTTCTTCCAGAATGGTCCTGTATTTGGCTCCATCCATCTTCCCATCAATTTTAACCATCTTCCCTGTTGAAGAAAAGCAGGCCCAAACCATGATGCTGCCACCACCATGTTTGACAGTGGGGATGGTGTGTTCAGGGTGATGAGCTGTGTTGCTTTTACGCCAAACATAACGTTTTGCATTGTTGCCAAAAAGTTCAGATTTGGTTTCATCTGACCAGAGCACCTTCTTCCACATGTTTGGTGTGTCTCCCAGGTGGCTTGTGGAAAACTTTAAACAACACTTTTTATGGATATTTTTAAGAAATGTCTTTCTTCTTGCCACTCTTCCATAAAGGCCAGATTCGTGCAGTATACGACTGATTGTTGTCCTATGGACAGAGTCTCCCACCTCAGCTGTAGATCTCTGCAGTTCATCCAGAGTGATCATGGGCCTCTTGGCTGCATCTCTGATCAGTCTTCTCCTTGTAGGAGCTGAAAGTTTAGAGGGACGGCCAGGTCTTCGTAGATTTGCAGTGGCCTGATACTCCTTCCATTTCAATATTATCGCTTGCACAGTGCTCCTTGGGATGTTTAAAGCTTGGGAAATCTTTTTGTATCCAAATCCGGCTTTAAACTTCTCCACAACAGTATCTCGGACCTGCCTGGTGTGTTCCTTGTTCTTCATGATGCTCTCTGCGCTTTAAACGGACCTCTGAGACTATAACAGTGCAGGTGCATTTATACAGAGACTTGATTACACACAGGTGGATTCTATTTATCATCATTAGTCATTTAGGTCAACATTGGATCATTCAGAGATCCAAACTGAACTTCTGAAAAGAGTTTGCTGCACTGAAAGTAAAGGGGCTGAATAATTTTGCACTCCCAATTTTTCAGTTTTTTATTTGTTAAAAAAGTTTGAAATATCCAATAAATTTCGTTCCACTTCATGATTGCGTCCCACTTGTTGTTGATTCTTCAAAACAATTACAGTTTTATATCTTTGTTTGAAGCCTGAAATGTGGCAAAAGGTCGCAAAGTTCAAGGGGGCCGAAAACTTTCGCAAGGCACTGTATGTCAATGGATAGAGTGATATATTGATTATTGATTCTGAAAGAATTGTATTAAAGCGGAGGTCCCGCAAAAAAAAATATTAAAAGCCAGCAGCTACAAATACTGCAGCTGCTGATTTCTAATAAAAGGACACTTACCTGCCCAGCGCGCCCGCAATGTCGGCAGCAGAAGACGAGCAATCGTTCGTCTCTCTGCTGCCCCCGCCGCCATCCTTGCGGCTTCACTGCCCGATTCCCTACTGCACATGCGCGAGTAGCGTGGCTCGTTCCCAGTGGTCCCCGCTGTCTTCCCAGAAGGCAGTGGGGGGTGGGAAGTGGAGTGACTCCCGTAGGAGTCTCTCCCCGGAAGTGGGTGCAAATACCTGTATTATATCTAATATTGCATCTAATTGATTGGTCACCTTGAGCAATATACATAACTTTATGGGCAGACTATTTTAGTCATGAGGCCTATAGTTTGTATCTGGTCAGGCCTTGCCTTAGATGGTTTTTATCTGTTTTCAACTTTGCCCACTGACAGTTGTCGAAGTTCTATGATCAGAAAGTAGGAGTGGGCAGCATGTGCTGCTGATGATGGATTCTATAAGTGCAAACAGTTTCCTGTTCCAGTTTCCAGCTCTAAGCTCCAAAACACTCAACATACAAAATCCCGTGGTTTTTAACTCTGCCTCTTTACACGTGAGTGTAGTGTTGCGTGAAACTTGTAATACAAAAACTACTAGTATTTTTACCCCCCCAAAGACTTAAATTTTAGCTCATAAAAAAACGCAAACCCGGAAAGATGTGCAAAAACACCCCTATGGTAAGTTTTTTTTTATTCTCTAGTAACTAAAAGAGTTTTGTATGTGTGATTCTAAGTACCTTCAATTAATGGACAAGCCAAATCTATGACTGAGTGTTTTAACAGGGCTTTGAATCAGGAAGCCAAGCATTGGCAGACAGATGAACCCAGCCTGATGCCGCGTACACAGGATCATTTTACAGCATGAAAAAATAAACGTTTTTCAGCATGTCCAAAAAACAAAGTTTTTCCAACTTCATCATTAAAAATGACGTTACCCACACACCATCGTTTGACGTACAACACGTATGACGGCACTCTAAAGGGGAAGTTCTATTCGCCTTTGGGCTGCTTTAGCTGATTTCGTGTTAGTAAAAGACGATTCGCACTTTTCTGTTTGTTACAGCGTGATGAATGTGCTTACTCCATTATGAACGGTAGTTTTCCCGTCTCATAACTTGCTTTTGAGCATGCGCAGGTTTAAAACGTCGTTTTAGCCCACACGCGATCATTTTTTACAACCCGAAAAAACTTTTTTTTTTTAGAAGCCGAAAAACGATGTGAAGCCCACACACGATCATTTTAAATGACGTTTTTAAAAACGTCGTTTTTTTTTCATGCCGAAAAATGATCGTGTGTACGCGGCATAAGTGTTATGCGATGCATGCTCGCACTGTACATTCTTTTTAACTGATTTAGACCTGGTTCACACTGGTGCGATTTGACATGTCAAATTGGCGGTAGTTGCCGGCAATTGCACCATCCTAATCGGTGCGACGGCGCATCTGCGGCTCTGCACCAATTAAAAAAAAAAGTTGTTTCTGTACTACTTTTTGCGATTTCGGCCCGCAATTTTCATTGACAGAAACCTGCACAGATGTCTCTGTAATCGCGACCGAAATCGGGACTGACAAGCGGGAGCAGCCCAGTGTGAACCTGGGCTTTATCCCCAAAAAAAAGTTGATTGCTTTTCCCAGTATGTATTAGGAAAGAATTACATTACAGTTAGACCCCTTTAATGCTGAGGCACTTTTCAGGTGCTTTTGCATTAAAAATAGCGCCTGAAAACTTCTTCCCATTCATTTCAATAGATGCTTTCACGCTGGTGGTGCGGTGCAAAACGTCCTGTAGGCAGCATCTTTGGTGCATGTTTGGAGCTCTTTAAAAAATCACCTTAAAAAAGAACCTGTCCATTGAAATGAATTGGAAACACTTCCAAAGCGCTTCAAAATGATCATGTGACCTTAATAAAAGCGCACCACTAAAGCTGGAAAAACGGCGCTGAAGCGCTTTTGTTTTATGTATTTATATTATAGTTTCGCCTTGAAGACCAGTCGGCTAATAGCATTATACAATACATGACCTACAAATAGAATTCATAAGCCTTAATGCATTTATTCATGTCCATTGTTTCTGTTTATATCAGGCATTTGGCCGAGGTGCAATGAGAGAATGCTACCGGACGTAAGTATAGATTCTTCCATTTTACCCAAAAAAAATATTTTTGATGTATTTTTTAATGTACTGTAATACATAAAACGAATGGAAGTTAGTGCTTGAACAACATCTTCCATGATTTGCAATGTCGGGTAACCATCATTTATCATAATAATAAATTGGTATACTCAGTGTTGCTTGTAAAATGTTATGTATGGGAAAATGTACAGTACAAGTGGAACCTCGGATTACGAGCATAATCCGTTCCAGGAGAATGCTCGTAATCCAAAGCACTCGCATATCAAAGCGAGTTTCCCCATAGAAGTCAATGGAAGCAAAAATAATTTGTTCCACATTGACTTCTATGGGATGCAATACTGCATGTGGCCAGAGGTGATGGGGGGCGCCAGAGAGCCTCTGCAATACTCGGGACAGCTCGGCTGAACTCCGAGAGGCTCGGTAACGGAGTATTTCCGAGTTTTTTTTTAAGTATTTCCGTTCAGCTCCGGCGCCCCCGCATCTCTGGCCAAATGCGATACTGCACACCGCTGTGGCTTGAATCCTGCTTGTTTTTTTGCGAGACAACACTTGCAAACCGAGCCAGGATTTTTTTTTAAATGCTCGTATTGCGAAATGCTTGTTAACCGCGTTACTCGCAATCCGTGGTTTCACTGTATATGAAAACGCCTGGGAATGGACAAAGGATTCTCACTTTCTACAACAAAGTTTTTATATATATTATAATGTTATCAGTGATTGTTATTGCTTTAAAGTACACCTTTGAATTACAGGGAGCTGCTAAACTGGCAACAGGAGCCTTTGCAAATGCACGGGACTGCCACTTATTTCTAATGGCACCCACATGCATCTGAAACCTCAGCACATTTTTGGTTGCTCCTTGGGATTTCCCTCCAGCTGTGGGAAACGTTTTCCTGCATGAAACACAGGCACATCGGCCCATTCAAATGAATGCAGAGCCACATAGATGTGAACCAAGCTCAAAAGAGAGAAGAGAATTTCTTTATACTGGTCTTTTTTTTTTTTTTTTGCTTTTCAGATATGAATCACAGTTCTATAGAGATAGCTGGATTCACGTAGATGAGCCTAACGTTAGGCAGGCGTAGCGTATCTCATATACGCTACGCCGCCGTAAGTTAGAGAGGCAAGTGCTGTATTCACAAAGCACTTGCGTCCTAAGTTTCGGCGGCGTAGCGTAAATGTGCCGGCCTTAGCGCGCCTAATTCAAATTGTGAAGAGGTGGGCGTGTTTTATGCTAATGAATCGTGACCCGACGTGATTGACATTTTGAACGAGCGGCGCATGCGCCGTCCGTGGACATATCCCAGTGCGCATGCTCCAAATTACGCCACAAAGACTTATTGGTTTCGACGTGAACGTAAATTACGCCCAGCCCCATTCACGGACGACTTACACAAACGACGTAAAAATTTAAAAATTCGACGCGGTTCCGACGTCCATACTTAACATTGGCTGCGCCATCTTTTTGGTGGAATAACTTTAGGCCTGAAAACGCCTTACGTAAACAGCGTATCTTTCCTGCGACGGGCAATCGTACGTTCGTGAATAGGCGTATCTCACTGATTTACGCATTCTAGGCGTAAATCAGCGTACACGCCCCTAGCGGCCGGCCTAAATAGACAGCTAAGATACGACGGCGCAGGCCGTCGTATCTTCGCTAGTTTTAAGTGTATCTCAATTTGAGAATACACTTAAATTTACGACGGCGCAGATTCAGAGTTACGACGGCGTATCTACTGAATCTGGCTAAGAATGTTTAGACCGCGTTTAAATTGGGAACACAGCATCCCCCCCTACACACTTGCTGGTCTTTACGACTATTTATTTTATTTTTCAGACAGTGGTGGGAAAATGACAGCTGCCATCTGATTGGCTAATATGTACAGCAGATGTTCTTCTTTTATTTAGTGTGTTTGCACTGCAATTATCCTCTATAGATTAGGTTTCCTGTTTAACCCCTTCCTAAAGGGAGTTCCTATGGGATGAAGCAGCATACAGCTCTATAGAGCATATATGACCATATAAAGAGGAATCATAGCCAGAGAAAATAAATAGTTTTGCACATTAGTTAACGGTTAACTTTGTTATATACTTTATAAAATGTGGCTACTATTAAACTTTATTATATTTATTATTTGTCATATATTTGTATACACATTAGATTTTTTTAAGCGCATAAAACTATAATTTCTAAATAGCATCTTGGTGGTCAGTCATTAGACATTCAGGAGCCTCATTTTATATGGGACCTTGACAACTGACACCTAAAGTTACAGTTGTATGTATTGTGCATCTATTATAGAATGCTTCTATAAAGCAAGCTCTGTTGTTCTTCAGATGAAAGGGAACAAAGAATGAGAATGGTCAACCTTGCTATCTGTATCTTATTTATCAAAGGCTTATTATGCAATGACCCCCAAACAGGTTTTAAAACCAGATACCAGTTGTCTATTACAGTCTGATAAGATGCTGGAGAATCTGATATCAGATTGTCTACAACTAGTCATAGAAGGTTGGAATTTTGGTTGATTTGTGCTGAATCAGCTGAAATTTGAGCCTTGGGTCGCCCTGTTGGCACCACCCGGCTCAACAAAAGTTGATTAAAACTCAACTGAGCTTTTGATTGAAACTCAACCGAGTGGAACATTTTTTGACTGTTCGGGTCTAAATACAATAGCAGGGAGAGATTTCTTCCACGCTGTTTAACATGAACGGGAAAATTGATTGAGTCTGAAATCTACATGTGTATGGCTAGCTTTAGTTTTTTTTTTTTTTTTTTTTTCAGTGTGAATAAACAGCAATTCATCATAAATGAATAAATGACCTATTGCATAATGCAAAAACGTGACATTACATCACTATTTGATGCTCCACTGTTTACAAATGCTGACTGTATACCTGCTAAAAAGTGGAGCTCCACCCTATTTAAAGACATTGGCTTAATCAAAAAACAGACAAGAATGCAGAACGGAAAGGAACTTTTTTTTTTTTTTTCCTGTGACAGTACCTTTGTTAGCAGCAGCTGTCACTCGGCTTCCTGTCTCTCCTTTGCGGGTTTTCTTCGGGCAGAATGTCATATCCTGTAGAGGTTTCCTCGGAGTTATCACGGGATTTCATAAAGCGCGACGCTGGCTCGTCACATCAGGCTCCCCATCACAAATTGATCCGGAAGTGACGTTCCGTCACCGCCATCTTGCTACTCCCCACACTCATGCACAGTAATGATAGAGTGAGAAGGGTCAAGCGGTGTAGCAAGATGGCGACGATGGGACGTCACTTGCAGAGCAATCTTTGATAGGAGAGCCGAATGTGACGCCCGTTTCGATGGAAACCCGGAAGTCGACGTGCTTGTGGGCTTCACATTGCCCAAAAGCAAAATGGAAACGGCACTGCAATAATAATATAACTTATCATTTCAAACGAAATCGAATAGCGGACGACTTTAAACAGCAGAAGCGTGAGTCCTCTGTTTATATGCCATATATAATTTAATGCCCCCCCCCAAAAAAAAAACTAATGGCCGCGGGAGATCCGCTTTAAGTAATTTGGGTTAAGTTGGCCATGCACAGTTTTTTTGTTTCCTTCAACCAGTGGGCTGGATGAAATAAAAAACTGACAGATTCTTCATCCAAACAAACCAGGTGGATAGAGGAATCCCCCCCCCCCACCAGGACATTGTATTCTCATAGTTGTTCTTGCACTAATCACAGGCTGTAGCCGCTGATCAAGAAAAGTTTTCCAACATTCCAACATTCTCCTTCGGCAGATGTACATCAAGCAATCAACTTCTGTTGAGCGGGGATGGCCACAAATTCAATAAGTGTCTGGCCAGCTTTAGATTGTAACCAGCTTTATGTAACCTTTATGCTAGGTTCACGCGTTGGCTTTTTTGTGGCTCGCGTTTGCACGTGCACAGTAGCCCATTTAAAGCGGAGCTCCACCCTATTTTATACATGAGCTCATTCATACAGCTGCCTGTCATACAAGTCAAAATGGAAGTTTTTTTTTTTTTTTTTTCAATCGGTACAGTACCTTTCTTCAGAGATCGCTTCCTGTCTGCACAAGCTGCGGGTATTCTGCGGGCAGTGTGTCACTTCCCGTACCCGCAGTGTGCCCTGGGAGCTTCTGTCATAGCTCGCCGTATTCATTGCGGAGCCTTACTATGAAGTATTTCGGATGCGATCACAAACCAACTGTGGAGGGCGTTTCAAAAGGCTCCATTACAAACAAGGCACGCCGCCCATTGTCATGGCAACGCGGAAGTTGACTTCCTTGCTCGCTGTTACGAGCATTCACCGCAACAAGGAAGTGGCTGCTTGTGGGCTTCTCGTGCCCACAAGCAAAATGGAATCGGCTATACTAGAACAATATAAGTTATTATAGACGGAATCGGAAAGCGGGGGACTTAACACAGATAACTCGTGAGTACTTTTAACCACTTCCAGACCTGCGCACGACAATGTACGTCCTGTTTTTAAAGATTGATATCTCGGTAACGGCAGCAGCTGCTGCCACAACCGAGGTATCGATCTTTAGGGTGCGCGGTCTGGAATCCGATAATGGCGGTCTCCGCGGCGGATTCGCAGTTACCGTAGCCGTCGGTAGCGGCGGAGGCGATCGGGTGCTGTCGACTGGTGAGCGGGGACGAGACTGAAGGAAAAATCTCCTTCGCCCGTCCCCATAGCTCGGCTGGGCGGAAGTGACGTCAAAACGTCAGTCCCGCCCAGCCTCTTAAAGAGACACATTTTTTTTTTTGGTCATTTGAAAAAATGACTTTTTTTTTTTTTTTTTTGCATTTAAGCCCAAATATGAGATCTGAGGTCTTCTTGACCCCAGATCTCATATTTTAGAGGACCTGTCATGCTTTTTTCTATTACAAGGGATGTTTACATTCCTTGTAATAGGAATAAAAGTGATCAAATTATTATTATTTTTTTTTTCAGTGTAAAAAGTAATAAAATAAATAAAAATAAATAAGAAAACAAAAAAAAATTTTTTTTAAAGCGCCCCGTCCCGACGAGCTCGCGCGCAGAAGCGAACGCATACGCGAGTAGCGCCCGCATATGAAAACGGTGTTCAAATCACACAAGTGAGGTATCGCCGCGATCGTTAGAGCGAGAGCAATAATTATAGCCCTAGAGCTACTCTGTAGCTCAAAAAATGCAATCTCTAGAATTTTTTAAACATCGCCTATCAAAATTTTTAAGGGTAAAAGTTTGACGCCATGCCACGAGCGGGCGCAATTTTTAAGCGTGACATGTTGGGCATCATTTTACTCGGCGTAACATTATCTTTCACAATATATAAAAAAATTGGGCCAAATTTGTTGTCTTATTTTTTAATTCAAAAAAGTGAATTTTTTCCAAAAAAAGTGCGCTTGTAAGACCGCTGCGCAAATACGGTGTGACAAAAAGTATTGGAATGACCACTATTTTATTCTCTAGGGTGTTAGAAAAAAAAAATATATAATGTTTGGGGGTTTTAAGTAATTTTCTAGCAGAAAAAACTGTTTTAGTCTTGCAAACACCAAATCTGAAAAACACCTAAGGTCTGGAAGTGGTTAAATTGTGCTACAAAGAAAAGAATGACCAAAAAAAAAAATTACTTATGGCCGTAGGAGATCCGCTTTAAATGAACCCGTCCTGCAAAAAAAGTGCATTCAATGGTCTTTTTGACAATGCGATTTCCCTGTGGTTACCGCAAATGAGCTGTGTTTTTAAATGCGTGGGGTGCCATTCAGACTGAATGGCAGCCCTGCGTTTCTCCTAAGAACAGCGCATTTTCACTGCGTGTGGTTACGGGTGCGGGAATCGCTGTGATTCCCCCACCTGCAGCCACACGCAGAGGTGTGAACCAAGACTTAAAGGGGCCCTGACAATCCATGCTATGAGAGAAGAAGCAAAGCTTATGCCCCGTACACACAATCAGAATTTCCGATGGCCTAAAATCTGATGGAATTTTTCGTTGAATTCCGTTCAAGCTGTCTTGCATACACACTCTCAGACCAAATTCCAACCGTCCAGAACGCAGTGACGTAAAACACTACGACGAGCGAGAAAAATGTTCATTGCTTCCGAGCATGCGTCTACTTTATTCTGAGCATGCGTGTGTTTTTTCTCCGTCTGAGTTGCTAACAGACTATAGGAATTTCATATAGTTTTTTTTTTCCATTGGAAAAAAAATAAAACATGCTCTGTTTCTAAACACCGACGGGAAAAAGTCAGATTGGGCCCACACACGATCGAAATTTCATCTGACTTTTTTCATTGGAAATTCCGATCGTGTGTACGCGGCATTATACTTATTATTAGCTTCTCTAGTGATTCCACATATTTTTTTGGGGGAGGGGAGAGTTAAGCAGGCCATAGATGATTTATTTTTTCACTCAGCCAATAAAGCACAAGCGAGGTGGATGGAGAAATCCCCCCGCCAGGTCATTATATTCTGAAAGTGGGACTCTCTGCTGTCAGAATACATTGATCAGCAGCTGCAGCCACTGATCATCCTGGTCATTTGTTTCATACTGTAGAGAAAGCAGCTGGAGAGGTGAGCCTCCAAAAAAGTGGGTAAAAAGACAAGTTCTGCATGGGAATTTTCCACTGAAATCTGCAGAAGATATACAAACCCGGCATCAGCTTTAAGCTGGCCATACATTAATGAGTTTTGTTTCATTTAACCTCTCGGCTGATTGAAAAAAAAAAAAAAAAAAAAAAAAACTG
Source organism: Rana temporaria (assembly GCF_905171775.1). Classification (NCBI taxonomy): domain Eukaryota; kingdom Metazoa; phylum Chordata; class Amphibia; order Anura; family Ranidae; genus Rana; species Rana temporaria. The sequence goes on along the minus strand of NC_053494.1, from coordinate 55,501,345 downwards.
ATCCTTCCTTCCACCCTATAAAGCCTGAATGGACAAATCTCCCATAAAGGGCATTTTATTCTGGCACCCAGTGATGGCGGCTATCAGAATACAGTGAACTCTGCAAAACGGTGATTGCAGCTGATTTAGCCAAGAGCTATCCTCCGGGCCCCTTAGATTTTTTTTTTTTTTTAATCAAAAAGGTTTTTATTGCTCACAAAACATACATTCAAGAATAGACATAGAATGACATCTCACACCATGTAGTGCAACATTCATTATAACAGAGTTGCAGATCAGATTACAAGAGTATGGCAAGAAATCATTTCACGTATTCAATACACCATCTCAACCAGCTGGACCCACTCTGCCGAACCCCCTTCCCTATCCGCCCTGCCACCCCTCCACCTTCCAAGTATCATGCCAAATATCAAGGTGGGAGACCCTGACAGTTATTTCGGTCCCTACACTCCTAGTAGCCTTGCCTGTACCAATTCCAAGGGGCTTAGCCCAGGTGTCTCGAGCCATGGATCCCAAAGTTTAAAAAATTTCCCTGCGTTCCCTCTGTGTTGGTATATATATTTTTCCATCAGTAGTGTTATACCCACATGCTGAACCCAGGTCTTGGTCGAGGGGGGCTCTCTCGACTTCCAATGTATAAGAATGAGCTTTCTCGCCTGAAACAATGCCCTGGAGAATGCCACTCTGGTAGCCTCCTCCGCTTTCGCCCCCTCCAGAACGCCCAGCAGGCAACATAGTGGGTCCAGCGTAACGTTAGTCCAGAACACTGAATTCAGCGTAGCTTGGACCTCCGTCCAATACCTATGGAGCTTGGGGCAACGCCAGAGTAAGTGAATCAGATCCCCCTGGGCTGCCCTACAGCGTCCGCAAAGCGGGTCCGGAGCCCTGCTCATTCTAAAGAGTCTAGCCGGGGTGAAGTGCACCTTTTAGCAGTATATAGAGCTGGGAGATCCTCTGTGACACATTCAGCGAGCAGGTATTTACAGCCTGTAATGCCTCCTCCCACAACTCCCCTTAGATTTTTGAATCAAAGCTTATTTTGTCCGGTTCATCAGTAACTTGTCAAAATTCGATGAATGGAAGGCCAATTTTAGGTGGTTGCAGCTGATTTAGCCAAGAGCTATCCTCCGGGCCCCTTAGATTTTTGGATCTAAGCATATTTTGTCCGGTTCATCAGGAACTTGCCGATATTCGATGAATGTAAGGCCAATTTTAGGTGGAAAAGTAATTGTAGAGATATCATGCTTCAATGGTCTATGCTCTCAATACAATGTTGGCAAACTACTGAAATAAATCTTGATTCTGCTTATACATATAGTGTAATAATTTCTCAAACTTTTCCATATTCCCAGGAAGAAGTTGTCTAATTTCTCTCACAGTCAGCAGTGGAAAGGTGCTTATAACTATGTATCCAAGCGGTACTTAGAGACTGTAGACAGAGATGTCTATTTTGAAGATGTCCGACTTCAAATGGAGGCCAAGCTATGGGGGGAGGAGTACAACCGGCATAAACCACCAAAGCAGGTAGGATTCCTTTATTGTCCTGGGAACTATTTCTGTGTCTCACTATGTATATGCCATTAAAACAAAGGCAGACATGCTCCTATTAAGTTTTTCTACTCATCTCTATGGATTTTGTTAATAGACATGCACACCCTGTTTTTCAAGATGCTGCTGCTGTGGTTTATTGAGTCGTTAACTATATTTTGGTGCTCAGCGTGTAGAATAATTTCAAGCACTGGGAGAACTACACAAGCACATGGACCTGGGTAGGGAAAGGTTGACCATATACTCATTACTGGTAGCATGGACCTTCATACATTTTTTTTTCTGTGCTCAAAGCAGGGCCCAGGACAAGGGGTGGGCAAGAGGACAGTTGCCCAGGACATAGCAGTAGACACTTGCAAGCTACAGATTATTGGCTGGAATCAGTGGGTCACAGCTTCATGTATGCTCGAACAGCTAAAGCTGTCAAACTGTCCTCCATCATGCCCACTTTCCACCCACAGCTGGCACGAAAAACACACCAGGGATGTTCAACTATCTTCCAGTTGCTAGAAAGAAAGCAATTGACCACTCATGTGCAGTGCACACTCCATGCCAACCATGAACAGCCAAAGCAAGGTGCAGATAATGGATACAGGGTGATACACCCATTCTGTGACATGCATTAGTAGTAGGGGAGGTGCAGCTCAGCATCCTTACCCTGGCCACTGGATGAACCTGTTCTAGTACTGGCTCTTTGCGAAGGTCCTTGCAAGCCTTGTTAAGCAGAGATCATCTGAAACCTTATCACACAAATAAATAGTGTCACCTTATTCACATAAGTATAGCAGGGAAACCTCCAATTGGGTAAATAAACAGTGATAATAGGGGGTACCATCATCCAAATAGCAATAATGGATAATTGGGTGCAATTCCCCAAAAGGAGTCTCCAGAGCAGGGAGGCGGTGCAGGGGAAAAAATTGGACTATCTCGGTACCCTGAACAGATTAGACATCAGATAAAACAGGAATTTTATGGATACATAGTTAAAATATAATAAAGTATCCAGATATAAAAACTACAGATGTAGATAAAATGATACAAATTTTACATTACACTGGTACTCAAATACACTCCATGATGGAAAATAGGAGTTACATTTCCTCAGTGCACGATCATCCTCTACATGTTTCGTGGCTATAGAGCGCTTCTTCAGGAGGAACACAGAATAAATTCTACAGATAAGGTGATAAAGTTTACATGTTAGGCACTAATAATTAATGCTTTTATACAAACAGAAAAGCAGATAGTTGGGGAAGTGAAAAATTTCAATAGCTTACTAGTGAAAGCTCATAAGAGATCGAGGCTGAACAGCAGTGTCACCAGTACTTCCCTGTGGCGAACATGGGGGACTGGATAGGTGATATTCACATAAGTGTTGTTTAGAGCCATATGATTGGGTTGTCACTTGGTGGAATACTAATATCACTCTTTGGTGGTGTCTGAGAGAGAAGATATGGTCCTAATTTCTGTGTCTGTTGAAATTTTTTCAAAGAACATTAAAGTGGACCTAAACACAAAAAAACAAGATTTTCTATTTTTAGGGAAAACCTGAAAACTGTCTTTTATTTCTTGAATGCCTCCTGAGAAAAAGCAGGGCACTAGTATATGAGTGTGCCAAGGCACTCTTCTACCTACAGGCTCTTATGTGTATTTCTGAAGGTGAGAGCTAAGGCACTGCTGCCTCGGACTGTGCTAGTTGTGGGAGATTTGTAGTGGGATTTGGGGATGCCACTACTGTAATACGCTTGCTGTGGGCTTCGATATGAGAAAGCAAAATTTTGCCTGCATGCGGCTTTGAAAACTGCACCAAAAACACAGCTTTTCATTGAAATGAATGGAAATCAGTGGGTTTTTGGCGCGTTTTTGAGTTACATGTCCATTTTTCACAGGTGCAGGCAACCCAAAAATGCACTAGAAACACATAGGAAATGTATCTGAAACACAGCAAAATAATGGAAAAAAATGCATATGCGTTTTTACCGCAACTTTGTTACAAAGCAGTGTGAAAGGGCCCTAAACCTTGCAGTGCATGGGCAACACCTCGTTCCACTGGAGCGCCACATGCGCAGGCTGTACCAGTGGCAATAATTTAAATTGGCACATGCTCCGTGCAACTGACGTTGGCTTCTGCACATTGCAAGATTTAGACTATGCTGCCAGGGATGGTTCAGGGGGGGCCATTTCCTGGAGACAGACCCTCATACCAGGGACTATGTCCAGAAAATGGGGACAAATGGTGACTTTATCTTAACTAGAAGGAAAAAATCGACCGTCCAAGGAGCCAGAAGATTGGGTAGAACGTCTGTTGTTTGTGGTGATAGCTGCCTAGTGTCTCCATTTCTGTAGGATATTTCTCTATTTTGCGGTTGAAGCTCCCATCTTAAAGTGGATGTAAACCCCAATTATTATTTTTTGCTGTCACTATGTAGAGTATAAGAGTCCCTATCATCTGTGCCCAGTCTTGTCACAAAGAGTTGATCCAGCTCTGAGCAATCCCCTTTTCTTTTTTCAGTGAGAAACGGACAAACAGGAGAAAACTTTTGTCCGTTCTTCCCCCTTGCTGTGAATGACGGGTTATTTACATATCTCATGCACTAGCCTGAGACAGGCATTATTTTTTCATTCACACCCCCACTTTTCTGAAGTCATGTGATGAATTTTCTGGAAAATGCATGTTGACAAGGGGAGTGTAGAGGTGGACGGGGAGTCTACTGACATCACGACTCCACCCACAGAGCTCCAGACAACAGATTCACCCACAGAATCTGCAGTTTTTCAGTTCTTATAACAGACAGAGGGGAGACATTTGACAGGTAAGGATACATGCAGGAGGCGTCTATATCCTTATGGATCAGCACTATGGCAGTAGTTTAGAAAGGATGAGAGTGGGTTTACATCCACTTTAATTTAAGAAAAACCCCAAAAGTCAGGGAGCGTCACAAAATTCTCTACGGCAGCAGGCATATGAAGTCCATGTTTCCGAGCAATGTTGTCAATTCTGCTACATTTCTATATACACATAGGGCTAGATTCAGAGAGAGTTACGCCGGCGTATCAGTAGATACGCCGTCGTAACTCTGAATCTACGCCGTCGTAACTCTGAATCTACGCCGTCGTAAATTTAAGCGTATTCTGGAAACCAGATACGCTTAAATTAGGCTAAGATACGAGCGGCGTAAGTCTCCTACTCCGTCGTATCTTAGGGTGCATATTTACGCTGGCCGCTAGGTGGCGCTTCCGTCGATTTCAGTGTAGAATATGCAAATGAGCTGGATACGCAGATTCAGAAATGTACGTGCGCCCGGCGGATTTTTTTACGTCGTTTGCGCAAGGCTTTTTCCGGCGTAACGTTACTCCTGCTATATGAGGCATAGCCAATGTTAAGTATGGACGTCGTTCCCGCGTCGAATTTTGAAAATTTAACGTTGTTTGCGCAAGTCGTTCGCGCATAGGGCTTTGCGTAAATTACGTTCACGTCGAAAGCATTGACTATTTGCGACGTGATTAGGAGCATGTGCACTGGGATACGTTCACGGCCGGCGCATGCGCCGTTCGTGAGAAACGTCATTTACGTGGGGTCATGTTTTATTTGCATAAAACACGCCCACCGCTTGACAATTTGAATTTGGCGTGCTTACGCCGGCAGATTTACGCTACGCCGCCGCAACTTACGGATCAAGTGCTTTGTGAATACTGCACTTGCCTCTCTAAATTGTGGCGGCGTAGCGTAAATAACATACGCTATGCCCGCACAAATTTACGTTGCCGTACCTGAATCTAGCCCATAGCTTTTAATTATGGTTTTTAGCTTTTGTAAGGTGATTATTGTAGCTAAGCATAGCTTATGACCAATATGCCCTCATTTTGTTTTTCAGAATGAACCAGATTTAATTTTTTCCTTGTACATTTCCAATGCTAATTATTTTTTGTGAAAATATTTACAATTTTTTTGGCCATCAGCTATGAAATAACAATTTGTCTAGAAACAGTAATATGATATATTGGTTTACACAGCTTTTGGCAGACAGGTGAGATAGCTGGGAATGTAACTCATGACCTTGTGTTCTACTCACATTTTACCACACCTACTTGTCATTAGGGCTAGAGAAAAACAAGCTCTGAGGTAATTCAAACTGGGGAAATGGCACAAAAAATGATAAAAAAAAAAATGTGTTTATAACATATTGAAGGTCTACTATGTCATTAAAGAACCACAGTGATGTCCGTGGATTGGGGGGCAATGGTGTAATTTATATAATCCACAGGTCCTCTTTACATTGATGAACTCCAGACAACTCTAAAGTGCACCCAATAATGTAGCTGTATGTATTGTTCAGTGTAAGCAGTTTGAGTACATGAAAGTGGCTGGATGTCAGCCACCTGAAAATGTTAGAATTATTTTAATTACTATGAGCAATAATAGAGTTTATTAAATACACGGAGCAAGTGTTACCTATGCAAGCCAATCAGAATTCACTTTCCTGAATCCAGATCAGGACAGTTTAGGTTCAGATTAATTCCTATTGGTCCTGTATTTTGCACTTGGCAGGTGAACATGACCAGTTTGCTCATAACAAATAACAAAGTAAACTGCAGGTGTATTTCAAGTGCAGAGGTGCCGACAGAGCCTCCTTCAGTTCAAATTGCCAATGATTCAGCAGAAATTGGCCATAATTTGAACTGTGTATGACCACCCTGAAAACAGTTGCATAGGAATATCAGCAATATAGACTAATGCCTTGTACACACAATCGGTTTTCCCAGCGGTAAAAGGTCTGAACCTGCTCAGTAGCTTTTTCCCCCTATACACGGCCGGGTTTCCCGACAGGAAAACTGCCACGAGAGCTTTGGTCGGGAAACCCGGCCATGTGTATGCTCCCCCGTAGGTTTTCCTCATAGGGAAACTGCTGGCTTAAAAACCGCTGGAAATTCCGTCGGGGAAAAAAGAGAACAATGTTCCTGTCAGGAAAACTGCAATGGAGCATACACACGGCCGGGATCCCGGACAAAAGCTCTCATGGCAGTTTTCCTGTTGGGAAACCCGGCCGTGTGTATGCTCCATCACAGGTTTTCCCCATAGGGAAACTGGCGACTTAAAAACCGATGGGAATCCCGGCGGGAAAAAAGAGAACAATGTTCCTGTCAGGAAAACTGCAATGGAGCATACACACGGCTGGGATCCCGGACAAAAGCTCTCATGGCAGTTTTCCTGCCAGGAAAACCGGTCGTGTGTACGAAGCATTACTTGCATTGTGAGAAAGAGGAGCAGTAAAGCACAACCACCTCATTCTATTACGACAAAACAGTCAACAAGCCTGCATACGTATTCTGTGTATATGGCTCCTATGAGTATTTATACTGTAGGTGTATACTGCTGCATGGTTCAGGTGTTGTCAATATATTTGAGTCCAGAAAATAATAAGACATTTTAGACAGTTTTGTTCTGACCAACACCCACGATAAATTCCTGGTTCAGTAAATCTCTCTTGGCCATTTGATTCCAGAGAGGCCTGACCTCCTAAAGCCCCTTCCCTCCCTTCATCTCTATGTCCCATTCTTGCAACCCCCTTTTTTTTTTAAATTATTGTGTCTTTGCCTTTGCAACTTTTTCATCTTCTTCCTAGATCTTCAACCTCCTCTCTGTATATTCCTAAATAATTCTTACTGGTTTTTCTATCTATGCCCTTTTGGCTACATCTAGAAGACAACCATGACCCTTGTCCCCCTGATTCCTCCATGTACTGTATCTATACTCTAATCGTGGTCTCCAAACTGTGGCCCTTTGCTTGCCTTTATCCGGCCCTTAGGGCACTATTCAATTCACTGACACCAAAAATGGGGCATAATTCCTGTCACTGACACCAATGATGGGGCACTATTCCTCCCATTGACACCAACGATGGGGCACTATTCCTCCCATTGACACCAATGATGGGGCACTATTCCTCCCACTAATACCAACAATATGGCACTATTCCTCCCACTGACACCAAAGAGGGGCCATTGTGTACCCCCAATGGATGGATGCCAGGACATTTTCTCCTTTCACTGACTACAGTCCAGCCCCACTAAAGTCTGAAGGACAGTAAACTGGCCCTTTTTTTATAAAGATTGGAAACCCCTGGTCTAATCTGACTTATCTCTCACAATGTCATTGTTACGTCATTGTTATCTCTTAACAATGTTGACTGTCTGGTCATGTCTTCATCTTTGTTTACTTCTCAATGAACACTTTCAGAACAAATTGCAGTAAGGCTTTTAAAGTGGTATTAAAGCCAAAAGGCAAACATTTATTATATTGCAGCTTATCACTTATTTGATGTGATGGCTACATTCATTTTATTTTCTAAGCCTTGAACACACTATTCGTTTTTTTCAGGGATGAACGAAAAAAAAAAAAAAAAACCTGTTAGCTCCGGTCGGAGCAGTGAGGTTGGTTCAGCGATCTCCACCGTTAAGCTGTTGTGTTCTGACAGGGGAACGAAACCCCCCCCCCCACCAGAACTCTCTGATCAGTGCTCTCTGCCATTGGCTAAGAGCGCCGATTGGGAGTTGGTCGGCTGCTGTTTTTTTTTTCAGCATGCATGAACAGACAGACATACACAGGGGCCAATTGTGTATTCAAATCTGGCGCATGTCAGCGGTAACATGTCTGCTGACATCCGCTGCTATCCGATCCAATCCCGTCTGTGAAATCCAGACGGATGGTGACCCTATTTTCCATCCGTCTGGTGGATTGGATGAAAATGGACAGGTGAAAAGACGTGGACACTCTGGAACCTGTTCATTTACTCAGAAGAGGGTAGGTAAGTCCCTCATTGGGCCATAAAACATTAACACAAGAACAGGCTACGGGACGTGGTAAATACATGACTCAGATGGCATCCGTATATAACCCCAGTCGCCACCCCCTCCCCTCCCATCTCCCCTCTAGCTTTACCTTCTTTACTAGTTTTTTCTATTCTATCTACTATTACTCTGTATTTGAATTTTTAAGTTAAAGTATATGGAATGAACCAGGGTTGTCCTGTTACATGGGTTGGTATGGGGCAGACATGCCATACCGACGCAACCCTGCAGCACTGAGATGATGGTACACATCAGTTCTGAGTTATCAAACTTACAGATTGATTGATGCTATGTACTTCCTTATTCCATGTTTACCATCCTTAGGAGGCTGCAACCTCCTATTCTGCAAGATACTGTTAGGCCTCGTACACACGGCCGAGTTTCTCAGCAAAAACCAGCAAGAAGCTTGCCGGGTTTTTTTTTTTGCCGAGGAAACCGGTCGTGTGTACACTTCAACGAGGAAACCGCAGAGGATGTCGTCGGGCCAAAAAGAAAGCATGTCTTCTTTTTGCTTGACGGCAATGGGAAAATTTGGCTCGCCGAGATCCTCGGCGGCTTCACAAGGAACTCGACGAGCAAAACGATGTGTTTTGCCCGTCGAGTTTCTCGGCCGTGTGTACGAGGCCTTATTCTCTGTGGAACCTATTCATTTCTGAAACATTTCATTAACTTATATTTGAAGAAGAAAATGGACAGGTGGTCTGTTTTCATCTGTTCGTCCCATAGAGTAGAGCGGGACTCTGACAGGTCGGTCTCAGTATATTGAGCGGAGACGGACCTGTCATCCATCTGCTCAGTGGGGATCAGCGGATCGATCCCTTGGTAAGCAAAGTGGACTCCGCCAGGCTTCCTTTACCTTAGTGCAGTCCTCCTTCACTTACCTCATCCTTCCATTTTGCTTTTAAATGTCCTTATTTCTTCTGAGAAATACTCCCTTCCTGTTCTTCTGTCTGTAACTACACGCAGTAATGCGAGGCTTTCACCCTGGTGTGACGAAAGCCTCTTGAGAGGGCGAGCAGGACACTCTCTACTTTGCAGATAGAGAAAGGATCTGTGTGTTAGTTGGCATCCTGACACTCCTGCTCGCCCCCTCCCCCCTCAAGAGGCTTTCTCCACACCAGGGAGAAAGCCTCCCATTACAGTGTGTAGTTAGACAGAAGAACAGGAAGTGAGGATTTCTCAGAAGAAATTACATTTAAAAGCAAAATTGAAGGATGAAGTAAGTAAAGGAGGACTGCAATAAGGTAAAGGAAGCTATTTAGGGGGAAAAATATATATTTTACACCCCCATTAAGAGATTTCTAGCCCTTGCTCTAATGGTGATCTGGGGTCATAATGGTGGTCCTCCATTTCTTAGCTGTGTATGGGGGTATTGGAGTGTTTATATGATTGTCCATAATTGTGTGTATATTATACTCCCTTCTAAAAAAAATTATTGTTGAGTAAATGCAGTTCTTTCCCATCATTGTAAACATATGGTCCAAATATCCATGTTTGGTCTTGTACCTGCCAAGTATTTAGCTTACACGTTGCTGCTATTACACCCAGCTAGCAGAAACCTTGCTCTGTTCAGACCTGACTCTTTGTACAATTTGGGCATCTCCCTTTATGTTCTGGGTTATGTGAAATCATACAGCGTCTCTCCAGTTATAGCCTGTAATATAAGCAAGTGAGAGCTGACAGCTGATGATCCTTGGGGCATCGTACATATTGTACAGCAGTATATAAACAGATCCTGTAGGCCAGGTTTTTGTTTTGGTCTTCTGAGACGTGGTATACGTGAGGAAGCAGATTGTGCGCTGACTTGTTTACATTCTATATTATGCTCCTCCTGAAACGTGAGCCTGAGAGCGAGGAGAATGGCTGCTGCAGCATGTGATCACTACCCACGACCCCGTCCATCCAGTCTGCTCTGCTGTGTACAATGAGACATCTAATCATTCCTACAGATAACAAGAACAACTCGCCTCACACTTTGATGATTGTTTGACTGCTAGTTCTCTTATAATCAAAGCATTTCAAAGTGCAAATCCATATTAAACATCACACGTGTATTCTGCATGTCTCATTAAAAAACATAAGTCACAAGAGATCTAATTTTAGAACGCCATGTGGCCGACGGGTCTATTTTAGCCCACTGCAATGGTGTATGTTGGAATGAAAGCATGTATTTTAATATATACAGTGCCGGTACATCTGGTCCTGAAGAGTACAGGGAGTGCAGAATTATTAGGCAAGTTGTATTTTTGAGGATTAATTTTATTATTGAACAAGAACCATGTTCTCAATGAACCCCAAAAACTCATTAATATCAAAGCTGAATATTTTTGGAAGTAGTTTTTAGTTTGTTTTTAGTTTTAGCTATTTTAGGGGGATATCTGTGTGTGCAGGTGACTATTACTGTGCATAATTATTAGGCAACTTGACAAAAAAAAATATATACCCATTTCAATTATTTATTTTTACCAGTGAAACCAATATAACATCTCAACATTCACAAATATAAATTTCTGACATTCAAAAACAAAACAAAAACAAATCAGTGACCAATATAGCCACCTTTCTTTGCAAGGACACTCAAAAGCCTGCCATCCATGGATTCTGTCAGTGTTTTGATCTGTTCACCATCAACATTGCGTGCAGCAGCAACCGCAGCCTCCCAGACACTGTTCAGAGAGGTGTACTGTTTTCCCTCCTTGTAAATCTCACATTTGATGATGGACCACAGGTTCTCAATGGGGTTCAGATCAGGTGAACAAGGAGGCCATGTCATTAGTTTCTCTTCTTTTATACCCTTTCTTGCCAGCCACGCTGTGGAGTACTTGGACGCGTGTGATGGAGCATTGTCCTGCATGAAAATCATGTTTTTCTTGAAGGATGCAGACTTCTTCCTGTACCACTGCTCGAAGAAGGTGTCTTCCAGAAACTGGCAGTAGGACTGGGAGTTGAGCTTGACTCCATCCTCAACCCGAAAAGGCCCCACAAGCTCATCTTTGATGATACCAGCCCAAACCAGTACTCCACCTCCACCTTGCTGGCGTCTGAGTCGGACTGGAGCTCTCTGCCCTTTACCAATCCAGCCACGGGCTCTTCCATCTGGCCCATCAAGACTCACTCTCATTTCATCAGTCCATAAAACCTTAGAAAAATCATTCTTGAGATATTTCTAGGCCCAGTCTTGACGTTTCAGCTTGTGTGTCTTGTTCAGTGGTCGTCTTTCAGCCTTTCTTACCTTGGCCATGTCTCTGAGTATTGCACACCTTGTGCTTTTGGGCACTCCAGTGATGTTGCAGCTCTGAAATATGGCCAAACTGGTGGCAAGTGGCATCTTTGCAGCTGCACGCTTGACTTTTCTCAGTTCATGGGCAGTTATTTTGCGCCTTGGTTTTTCCACACGCTTCTTGCGACCCTGTTGACTATTTTGAATGAAAAGCTTGATTGTTCGATGATCACGCTTCAGAAGCTTTGCAATTTTAAGAGTGCTGCATCCCTCTGCAAGATATCTCACTATTTTTGACTTTTCTGAGCCTGTCAAGTCCTTCTTTTGACCCATTTTGCCAAAGGAAAGGAAGTTGCCTAATAATTATGCACACCTGATATAGGGTGTTGATGTCATTAGACCACACCCCTTCTCATTACAGAGATGCACATCACCTAATATGCTTAATTGGTAGTAGGCTTTCGAGCCTATACAGCTTGGAGTAAGACAACATGCATAAAGAGGATGATGTGGTCAAAATACTCATTTGCCTAATAATTCTGCACTCCCTGTATAGTATTTATTATTTGGGACACAGCTGGAATTGTATCCTAATTATTAATTTACAAATGTACATTTAAAACAGAATTTAATTTTTTATAGGAAAAATTGTTAAATGTTAAATGTCCAGAATATAATGTGATGTAATTACAGATATGACACAATGATATTTTCTTTTCCAAAGATTTTTATTATTTTCCAAAGAATTACAGTAGAGTAATATCATGTCATTTTATATACCGTACGTGTTCTCAATTCACGTAAGGGTTAAATAAAAGAATATTGGGGTGTCATTGTCTCCCAAACAACATCAATATCAAAGTACAGAGATACATATGCATAAAAAATCATTGCTTAACAGTACAGTAGTATATGAATCTACAGTAAAACCTTGGTTTGAGAGCATTTTGCAAGACAAGCAAAATATTTCAATACATTTTGGGCCAGATTCACGTAGGAGAGCGCATCTTTGTGCGGGCGTAACGTATCCTATTTACGTTACGCCTCCGCAACTTTGACAGGCAAGTGCAGTATTCACAAAGCAAAGTTGCGGCGGCGTAGCGTAAATAGGCCGGCGTAAGCCCGCCTAATTCAAATGTGGAAGATGTGGGTGTGTGTGTTATGTAAATTTATTGTGACCCCACGTAAATGACGCTTTTTACGAACGTGAAAGTATCCCAGTGCGCATGCTCCAAATTAACCCGCAAAAAGCCAATGCTTTCGACGTGAACGTAAATGACGCCCAGCCCTATTCACGAACGACTTACGCAAACGACGTAAAACGTGAAAAATTCAACGATGTTCCGACGTCCATACCTAACATTGGTACGCCTCATCTACGCCTCATAGAGCAGGGGTAACTTTACGCCGGAAAAAGCCTTACGTAAACGGCGTATCTGTACTGCGACGGCCAGGCGTACGTTCGTGAATTGGCGTATCTAGCTGACTTACATATTTCTAGGCATAAATCAGCGTACACGCCCCTAGCGGCCAGCGTAAATATGCAGTTAAGATACGACGGCGTAGGAGACTTACGCTGGACGTATCTTATACAAATTCTGGCGTATCTGATTCTTTGAATCAGGCGCCAAGATACGACGCCTCAGACTCAGAGATACGACGGCGTATCTGGAGATACGCCGTCGTATCTCCTACGTGAATCTGGGCCTGAGACTTGATACACAAGCGATGTCTTGATATACAAGTAGCATCATGTCACAACTGAGTATATAAGAGAAGAGAGGCACCTCCAAGTGTAGCAATATGGTTACATTTTATGAAGGTACAACATTTAGCCACACTTGCTACACTCCTCTCTTCTCTTTTATACTCTGGAGCTCCTGCTTGATTTTGCTTCTAATCCCCTTGTGGAGGCTTCTATTTGTGGATGGATATTTTATGGTTACACAACTTGGTCACAATGTTATAATCTTTTTATATGGACTATAAACAGAAGGACTTATGAATAAATGGTTGTGGAACGAATCATCTGAGTTTCCATTATTTCTTATGGGGAAATTTGCTTTGATATACAAGTGCTTTGGATTACAAGCATGTTTCTGGAACGAATTATGCTCGTAAATCCAAGGTTTTATGCCTTGTACACTTGAGTGTACAAGGTATAGTGTACGAGTCTGACGGACTTTTTCCATCAGATATTCCGATCGTGTGTAGCCCCATCTGAGTTTTTTCATCGGATATTCCGATAAATTCCGTCGGAGTTTAAATATAGAACATGTTATAAAGGGAAGTGCGCCCTAGGCCTTTGAACGTGTTCACGGAGCCTAACCTATGTGCGTGGTCCCCCTGGGGTCACTTGGTCCACAGTCTCTTGCCATCATGGTTACTGACACGATACTGTTCGTTCTAGCGGGAGTTGCGGTGTAGGGACTGTGTACCCTTAGTATGTTGTATTATATTCCTGCTGTTCACATTATTTTTGTACTGTAAGGGGCCTCCCCCCTTTTTGTGGTGTTCAATAAAATAAATATTTGGGGGGAAAAAAATATAGAACATGTTCTATTTTACTCCGTAGGAATTCCGTCGGAATTCCGATGTGATTTGGCCAGGCAAAAGCCAGATTGTGTGTACAAGGCATTACTGTATGGCAGGAGTCTCTATACTTTTCAAGCAAAGGGCCAGTTTACTGTCTTTGAGACTTCAGGGGGGGCCGGATTCTGACCAATGGGGGTAAAAAATGCCCCATGGCCGAGCATCAGTGAGAATTATCATGGCCCCAGTGTTGGTGGGCAGTAGGAGGAGGAATAGTGCTCCATCATTGCTATTAGTGGAAGAAATAGAGCCCCTATGTTGGTGTCATTGGGAGGAATAGTGCCTCATATCGTTGGGAGCAATACTGCCCCAAGGGCCGGATAAAGGCTAGCAAAGGGCCACATCTGGCCCTTGGGCCGCAGTTTGGAGACCCCTGCTGTATAGTGAACTTTAAATAGGATGAAGGTATAAGAGGAAGGTGCGTATAACAATGCAGAGATTATAATCATTTATGTATGATTGGCAATAAAAAGTCTTTTTTGATTCAATACATACCCCTACTCCCCCCCCCCCCCCGTCATATCTCCTTCCCTCTCTTGTCACCCCCCAAAAAAAGTTTAATTCATCCAAATGCACCTAAGTGCTAGGCGCGTTTAGTGCTTGAGCATTAAATAGTTTTAATGGCCAGAATAAATGATTATTCTAGCCAATTAAACGATTTACCGCCCAAGCACCTGACGCAGTGAAACGCGCTACACGAGTCTACAAGCGTTTTTTCTCTTATAACTCTGCTGCCAGGAGGAAAGGCATCAAGGAGAGTTAGCAAAACCTCCAGTGTGCATGAGGCCTAATAGTTATGGGCTTTATTATTGTATTTCTAATTTATTTTTATTTTATTTATTTGTTTTCATTTATGTTTATTATGGTAGCATTTATGTGAGGATTGCTGATCTTGTTTGCTATTTGATTCTTGATTCAGATATTTGTTTAAATAGTGGTTTTATCAACACATGTACATGCCTCAATTTGCACGATGACAAGGCAGGAAGTCTCCAAAAAGGAATTTTTGTTAATATTAGTCTTTTTATGTAACACATATAGCAACATGTAGTGAAGAAAAGTATACCGGTCTAAAAACAATCAATCCCCATTGCTTCCGTCCCAACAAACCAAGAGGGTGCTGGCTGTGCTCAATTACCATGAGATGAAAGAAAAATCCTGGATCGCCGCACTCCTCAAAAAACAATGTCTTTATTCAAAACATGAAAAAACAACAAAAATTCAAATGGAAAAAACAGCCAAAATTCATGCAGTCAACCAAGAAGTGGATTAGGGAAAAAAGAGCTGACATGTTTCGCATCCTGTGTTGCTTACTCGTAGCTACGAGTAAGCATCAAAGAATGCGAAACATGTCAGCTCTTTCATCTCACATATAGCAACATGTAGCAACCGTAAGTATCATGCACATGGCTGTACAGCAGGGGTCTCAGACTAGTGGCCCTCCAGCTGTTGCAAAACTACTAGTCCCATCATGCCTTTGCCTGTAGGGTCATGCTAGGAACTCTCAGCCTTGCAATGCCTCATGGGACTTGTAGTTTTTCAACAGCTGAAGGGCCACCAGTTTGAGATCCCTGCTGTACAGGGTGCAGAGCCTGCGTAACTACGCTCCCAGGACCCGCAGCTGCCACGTACAGCCACCCATTGAGATGAATTAGAAGATGTGGCTGTACATGGTCATGTGCCAGGGTTGCGTAAATCAAACGCACACACGTACATATGGTCTGTAATTACACACTATTTGTGTTCGGAACATACATCCATGTCATGTTCTAATTCTTAAAGGGGTTGTAAAGAAAAAAAAATGTTTCCCTAAATAGCTTCCTTTACCTTAGTGCAGTCCTGCTCCACTTACCTCATCCTTCGATTTTGCTTTTAAATGTCCTTATTTCTTCTGAGAATTCCTCACTTCCTGTTCTTCTGTCTGCAACTCACCACCGTAATGCGAGGCTTTCTCCCTGGTGTGAAGAAAGCCTCTTGAGGGGGGAGGGGGCGAGCAGGAGTGTCAGGACGCCCACTAACACACAGCTCCTTTCTCTATCTGCAAAGTAGACAGTGTCCTGACTATCCTGCTCGCCCCCTCCCCCCTCAAGAGGCTTTCTCCACACCAGGAAGAAAGCCTTGCATTACGGTGTTGAGTTACAGACTGAAGAACAGGAAATTAGGATTTCTCAGAAGAAATAAGGACATTTAAAAGCAAAATGGAAGGATGAGGTAAGTGAAGGAGGACTGCACTAAGGTAAAGGAAGATATTTAGGGAAAATAAAAATTCCTTTACAACCCCTTTAATGGGCAGTTGTAGGCGGCAGCTCTGGGACAAGGGAGGGCGATTACGCAGGCTCTGCATGCTGTACAGACCCTATACAACCGTGTGCATGAAACCAAGCCTTGTATAACTTTACTATTTAAAATATACACAACTGGGGAAAAAAATGCATTGTGAAAAATGTCAATGGAATTATTTTGTTGATGGGGTCTTACTAAACACATTTGGATATACTGTACATTTTGGAGCTCTTACCGGTTTGTTGAAATGAAAACACTGACGACCTTTAAAAAATCATTTTGTTTTCTCAGTATTAATACCAAATAATTTAACTTGACTTCTAAAATACCAGATAGAAATACCTGATTTCTGAGTTTGTTTTATTTAAAAAAAAATCCCTTGCTCAGACACTAGAAGCATATATTGAAAACTCTCCATCATACAGTGGAATGTCATTTAAAACTTTTGTAGATTCTTCCACATATCTTGTCCAAGTGACACCCTTCTCAGGGTATGAGAGTAGGCATTGGATCAGTAAATGGAAGGAAATCTCCCCAGCAGTGTCAGTCAGCAATCATGGGTGAAGGTTCTATACATTCCTCAGCCTGCTAAAAAAAAAAAGCTTTTATGGCTGTCTGTGTCTGCATTGGGGTACTTTTCCTAACATCCTCTCCTGTGATCCACAGTCATTGAGATGGAAAATCAGTAATCTCTTAAACAGGGACACAAACAGCATAACAACTATAATAGTAGAACAGTGGTCTCCAAACTGCGGCTCGGGGGCCAGATGTGGCCCTTTGCTTGATTTTATCCGGCCCTTGGGGTGCTTTTTTATTCATTGGCACCAATGATGGGGCAGAATTTCTCCCAATGACCCCAGTGATGGGGCAGAATTCCTCCCAATGACCCCAGTGATGGGGCAGAATTCCTCCCAATGACCCCAGTGATGGGGCAGAATTCCTCCCAATGACCCCAGTGATGGGGCAGAATTCCTCCCAATGACCCCAGTGATGGGGCAGAATTCCTCCCAATGACCCCAGTGATGGGGCAGAATTCCTCCCAATGACCCCAGTGATGGGGCAGAATTCCTCCCAATGACCCCAGTGATGGGGCAGAATTCCTCCCAATGACCCCAGTGATGGGGCAGAATTCCTCCCAATGACCCCAGTGATGGGGCAGAATTCCTCCCAATGACCCCAGTGATGGGGCAGAATTCCTCCCAATGACCCCAGTGATGGGGCAGAATTCCTCCCAATGACCCCAGTGATGGGGCAGAATTCCTCCCAATGACCCCAGTGATGGGGCAGAATTCCTCCCAATGACCCCAGTGATGGGGCAGAATTCCTCCCAATGACCCCAGTGATGGGGCAGAATTCCTCCCAATGAAACCAATGATGGGGCAGAATTCCTCCCAATGATGGGGCAGAATTCCTCCCAATGATGGGGCAGAATTCCTCCCAATGATGGGGCAGAATTCCTCCCAATGATGGGGCAGAATTCCTCCCAATGATGGGGCAGAATTCCTCCCAATGATGGGGCAGAATTTCTCCCAGTGATGGGGCAGAATTCCTCCCAGTGATGGGGCAGAATTTCTCCCAATGACACCAATGATGGGGTCCAATGACACCAATGATGGGGGATTTTGTACTCCTGATGGCCACAGTCCGGCCCCCTTAAAGTCTGGAGGACAGTAATCCGGCCCTTTGTTTAGAAAGTTTGGAGACCCCAGTAGTAGAACAAGGATGGTCTTTCATAGGTCAGTGAGCAGACCAGGGACAAGGGAAAAATGCAAAACACAATGAACGTTATGGACATGATCATGACCGACCAAAGCACATTTCATATAGCCAACAGAGGTTTTTTCATATATATATATATATATATATATATATATATATATATATATATATATATATATATATATATATATATATATAATCCCCAAAGTAACCTAGATTATTATTTTATTCTCAACCACTGTGCATGCTCTGGTATTGTAGAGTAATTATTGGTTTTGTTCTGACAGGTGGACATCGTGCAGATGTGTATCCTGGAGATGAAAGACAGACCTGGAAAACCATTGTTCCACCTTGAACATTACATTGAGGGCAAATACATCAAATATAACTCCAATTCTGGATATGTCAAAGATGACAATATTCGTCTCACCCCACAGGTAAGCTTCCACAAAAATTGTAAGGTCCCATCCATACCTTGTCCACATTTCATTAATATAACAGAGTCCCGTGGAGCATTGTTTCCTTTTAGTATTTTCTATCAATGTGTAAGGGACCTCATCGGAAGACCCCTATATTGCCCCAGTTATTAGATGGGGGAAAAAAAGACACTTTCATGAATTTAAAAAAAGTGAAAAAGTAAAGTTGGCCCAATTTTTTTGTATAATGTGAAAGATGATGTTACGCCGAGTAAATAGATCAAACATGTCACGCTTTATAATTGCACTTACTCGTGGAATGGCGACAAACTACGGTACCTAAAAATCTCCATAGGAGACACTTTAAATTTGTATTTTTTTACGGTTACCAGGCTAGAGTTACAGAGTAGGTCTAGTACTAGAATTATTGCTCTCGCTCTGACATTAGCAGCGATACCACAGATGTGTGATTTGAACACTGTTTACATATGTGGGCGTGACTTCCGTATGCATTTTCTTGGCTGCGCAAGCTCGCGGGAAAGGGGGTGCTTTAAAATGTATTTAATTTTTTCTTATTTATTTTTACAGCCTGCGGGCATCATCCCGGCAAAACCCCCGAAAGCCGAGTACGCATATGTCCGTACGCTCGGCGGCATGGGGTTAATATTAACTCCTTAGGTGTTTGTTACCCACTCATTTTTTGTAATGAACAATTATGTTAATTGCATTGATGTATTACTGAGCCACAAAACAAATAAACATTATTCTTAAATAAAAAAAATAACGGCATCCCAGGGATATAAAGCCCTATCTCTTCTTTTTTTTTTTTTTTTTTATTCTGCATTCTTTCCTTTGCTACATCATGAATGGTGCAGAAAGCTGCACTGACAATTTGCACATTTCCCACTATGAACCTGAAAGCTATGTTTTGCAGCAAGTATCCCATAAATGCACATTGCCTCTTGATGGGCTCCCACAGTCACATGATTTATAGTGACTCTGTCACTTCTTTCAAAAAGTAGTTCCCTACAATAAAACGCTGTGACTACTTATCTCTCCAGTGTCCATCGAGTCCGAACGCCTCTATCTTCTAGTGCTGTGGCCTATAATAAGGCTTAGGTAAAATGAATATCTCCTAAACCTGCACCGTTTAGGGGATATTCACCCTGGATGCGATGCATACTAGCACATTATGCCATTGCATTGCAGGTTTTTTTTTTTTTTACTACCACTTTAAGTGCAGTGAATAGAACAATTTTGTCTGTCTTCTGCAAAGTGACTTATGATTGGTTGCTGTGAGTTACTGCATTTAAAGCGTACTCCTTCATTGCTCTCATTTATTTAAGGTCACTGCACCTCTCCCTCCTCTTTTAAATATAAAACGGCTATTATTTTTTTAAATTTGCTTTTTTACCAATATATAACTTGCTGGCCCCACACTTCCTCCCCCCGCGTATCCCAGGAAGCTGCAAGAGTAGGGCCTCGCTGTGGCTGGAGCTGGTACCTCATCATAAGCTGGCTACCTGAATTCAGAAGAAGCAGCCAGCCAGCTCATGATGACTGAGGAGTACCAAGATGGTGGTGTGGCACAATGGCTCTGACACCTGAGAAGCAGACCACAGTAGGACAATGCTGGGCAGATAAGCATCTGAATCGAGACCAATGCCTAATGCATAAGTGTATTCAAGGAAATGCCCCCCAATATCTATGCAAAAAAAAGAAAACCTCATAACCACAGTCGCATTCTGCGATCCACCAATCAAAACCTGGTCCAGATTCCCAAAGCCAGATACAAATCCAAAGGAAAACAAAGGTTTGCAGTCCAGGGACCGCGACTGTGGAACGCCCTACCAACCACCATCCGATTGGAGTCGGACCACTTGGCCTTCAGGAGAGGGATTAAAACCCATCTCTTCTAGGGTCATAGGGTTTCACGGAAGTGATACAGCGCCCAGAGTCGATTCCGTTCGCATGTGCTGCGCTATATACGTTTTTCACTCACTCAATGCTGCACAACAGTTAAAGCGGAGCTCCACCCTAAAGTGGAACTCACGCTGATCGCAACCCTCCCCCCCTCCGGTGTCACATTTGACACCTTTCAGGGGGGAGGGGGTGCAGATACCTGTCTAAAGACAGGTATTTGCACCCACTTCCGGCCACACAGTCTCGGGCAGAACGTCGCCTCATGTCATCCCCCCGTTGTGCTCTGGGAACACTCGGCTCGCGCATGCGCCATAGGGAACCGGGTACTGAAGCCGGAGCGCTTCACTTCCTGGTTCCCTCACTGAGGATGGCGGGGGGCAGCAGAGTGACAAAAGATCGCTCGTCCTCTGCTGCAGACGGCGCTGGACTCCAGGACAGGTAAGTGTCCTTGTATTAAAAGTCAGCAGCTGCAGTATTTGTAGCTGCTGGCTTTTAAAAAAAATTTTCATGGCACATCCGCTTTAAGGGGGTTAAAAGTAAAAAATATAGGAGAGAGTTCCTCTTTAAGAAATTAGGATGTTTACACAGTTGATTACCGTAATTTTTACTAAATAATGTTATTTCTAAAATACTGTATATGTATCTGTTTGTTAATTTATTTTGTGTCCAAAATTGAGATTGTTTTCCTAAAATGTGTGATCTTTAAGAAAATGACTGGACTGTGCTTTGTTTTGCCTTTCTGCCCAATGTTAGATCACAATTTGACTGAATGTGGAACAGCAGAAAGACCCTTGCTACAGCTAGGTAGTAAAGTATATGATTTAGGCTCCATCCACACTGGACTAAAATAAAATAATGTTCTAAAAACGCCAGTAGCTTTGCAGTCTTTCAACGTTTTTTAATGTTTTTGCAATAGCGTTTATTAGCGTTTTTTATTTATTTATTTCAATGGATCAAAAATGTTAAACGCCGGTGAGCCCCATTTTTGAGCATTTATCGACGTTTATCAGTGTTTGGCGTTTTTTGTGGTCAGAAAAATGACTCCTGAATGCGATTTTAGGGCGTTCAGAAAACAGCGCATAAACTCCACTGCTGATAAACATCCAAAAACTTCCATTTGTGCATGGGACACATAGGATAACATAGAGTGGAGTTCATGGGTTTTCAAATAAAAATGCCTAAACTCCAAAAAACTTCTGTTTTATGCATGGAGCCTTACTGATTTTTATTTGCACATTTCTCATTACCGGTACTGTTTTTTTTTTTGCTTTCTAGGCTTTCAGTCACTTTACATTTGAACGATCAGGACATCAGCTGATTGTTGTTGATATTCAAGGAGTAGGAGATTTATACACAGATCCTCAAATCCACACAGAGAGCGGAACGGACTTTGGAGATGGGAACTTAGGTATATTATGTTTTGGTATAACCTTCTTTCTTGTATTAGAGTGGAAGGCTTCCCTGTACAATAACAGTTGCTGAGGTCTCTAGAAGTCTGTGGGCACCACATTACTGTATACTTGAAGATGCTTCCACTGTAGCCCTGCTTAGGGATCCAGCAAAGATTTCACAAGAACTTAATATTTCTCACATTCATGATTCCGTTATCCCTTTAGGGAAGAATTTGTACTGTGTCTGCAACATTTTTGCCTTTTTGATGACATACAGAATGTTTCGTGCCTAATGTAAAAAGCATTGCTACCCCCACACTTCTCCTAAAGTTGCATCGTGCATTACTGTTTTCTGTGCTTGAAGTGACCCTGTCAACACAGGGTTACTTATAAGAGGAGCCCATCTATACTTCCATTTCACTGCTCCATGGCCTCTGCAGGTAGTTCACACTTCTGGGCATGTGAACTGCCTGCTTCTACCTCTGCTTGAAGTGTTCCACCCCACCAGCTCATACACTCCACCATGGAGCAGTGTTGAGCATCCTAGGCAGCAGTAGTAGAGGTAAGTATTTCATCAAGTTTGTGCTTTCTTAAAATTGTTTTATTATGAAATAGGGTCTCTTTAAAGCGGAGTTCCACCCAAAAATCAAACTTCTGCTCTTCGGAACCCTCCCCATTCCAGTGTCACATTTGACACCTTTTAGGGGGAAGGGGGTGCAGATACCTGTCTAAGACAAGTATTTGCACCCACTTCCGGGCATAGACTCCTGTGAATGCCACTTCGCCCCGCTGTCTCCTGGGAAAACACTGGTCCTAGTGAGGGCGCAAAGCGCTACTCGTGCATGCGCAGTAGGGAACCAGGAAGTGAAGCCGCAAAGCTTCACTTCCTGATTCCCTCACCGACGATGGCGGCAGGGGCAGCAGAGAGACAAGCAATTGCTCGGCCTCGGCTGCCAACATCGCGGGCACCCTAGACAGGTAAGTGTCCATTTTTTTTAAGTCAGCAACTGCAGTATTTGTAGCTGCTGGCTTTTAAAAAAAAAGGTGGACCTCCGCTTTAAAGTGGCCCTGTCAATAAATTCACACTTTACAGAAAGCAATAGGGATCCTATTAACATTACCAACTTACTTTATTAGTACCTCTTTGTTTTTTTTTCTTCTTCTTTTTTTTGATGATTGTATTTAGTCAGTTTTGGCAATAAAAAAAGTACAAAACATTGACTGCAGGTCAGAAATTGCAATACAAAGACATGCAAGTGTGATAGTAAACCAAAAGAAAAACGTCAGCATACAAAACAGTACCTGTGACTAATACAGGAACAGTCCCTACACTAACGAGAGTCTAGAATGTAGGACTTCTCTATATACAGAAGATAAAGATGACCTAATGGCAAAATCCACACATTTATTTCCCACAATAGGAGGAGGAAAGCAGCACATATACAGGTGAATATTCTAGCGGAGAATATGGTAACATTTAGCATAGTTCAAACAAGTTGACAGTCAACCACCTGAAGCATGCTATGAATACAGTCAATCAAAGACAGTGAGTGGAGACTCAACCCCCCCCCCCCCACACACACACACACACACCTTAACAAACTTTGTTCAAGTAGGTTGCTTTATAAAAAAGGGAGGCCCTGTTAACCAATTCCTTCCAAGCTTCTAATGTTGGAGCTGTAGCCTTTTTCCAAGACAGGATAATACGTTTTCTTGCATAATATATGCCTTCTCATCCTCGGCCTCGGACGAGAGGACATCCGTGATAGGCAGAACACTGAACAGAGGCTCTGCTGGGAAAATTGGTGTTCCGCCTATCATGGAACAGCCTGAGGAGGAGGCGCGGCTTTTGAATAATGGATGGCCGCTGTCTGACACACAGGTACCCGGCATATAAGACGACCCCCGACATTTGGGGCATTATTTTAGATGCAAAAAGTCGTCTTATACGCCGGAAAATACGGTACCTCTTCTTGATGTGAATAAAAAAAACTGGTGTTCCCAGCAGCCTAAGTCACACTTCTATGGCTGCCAATTATTGCTGCTGAAAGTTTGATGTTTTTAAACAGCAGCAAGATTAAAGGATCAAAAAAGTAGCCCTGGGGCTCAAAATTGAAAACTTTAAAGAGAAACAAGGTACTTAAAATATTAATAGGCACAGAAACAATTCTTTACATTAAAGAAATCTGTCAAGTGAAAAAAATCTTGGCTGCCATTGCTGATCTTCCTTTGAAAATGCTATTTCCCAATCGACCATTCTTGACTCTCTGGCTTTAGTACTTTTTGAGTCCCGCTCATGGTCAGTTGACCCTTAATGTACTGAAGCCAGAGACCGCTAGACAACTAAACATTTTGAATGTGCATCAGCAATAGCAGCTTACATATTATTCTTATGTTATTGGAGTGTTTGTACATCGATTTTAACGTATTATTTTTTTTTTTTACTGTAGTCCACCCCATTAGGTATCTTACTGGACAGTCCTCCACAAGTATAAATGAGGACTAGACCTTAATGCTGGTTCTCCTTTCTACTTCTGTATTTTTCTTCTCCTAAACCATTAAAAAGATTACAGTTCCTCTTTAACCACTTAACCCCCAGACCATATTGCTGGTCAAAGACCAGAGCACTTTTTGCGATTCGGCACTGCGTCGCTTTAACTGACAATTGCGCGGTCGTGCGACGTGGCTTCCAAACAAAATTGGCGTCCTTTTTTTCCCACAAATAGAGCTTTCTTTTGGTGGTATTTGATCACCTCTGTGGTTAATAGTTTTTTCACTATAAACAAAAATAGAGCGACAATTTTGAAAAAAATGAATATTTTTTACTTTTTGCTATAATAAATATCCCCCAAAAATATATATAAAAAAATATTTTTCCTCAGTTTAGGCCGATGCGTATTCTTCTACATATTTCTCGTAAAAAAAAATCGCAATAAACGTTTATTGATTGGTTTGTGCAAAAGTTATGGCGTTTACAAATGGGGGGTAGTTTTATGGCATTTTTATTAATATTCTTTTTACTAGTAATGGCGGCGATCAGCGATTTTTTTTTTCCCGGTACTGCGACATTATGACACATTTTTGGGACCATTGGCATTTTTATAGAGATCAGTGCTATAAAAATGCATTGGATTACTATAAAAATGGCACTGGCAGGGAAGGGGTTAACACTAGGGGGCGGGGAAGGGGTTAAGTATGTTCCCTGGGTGTGTTCTAACTGTAGGGGGGGTGGACTCACTAGGGGGAAATGACTGATCGCTGTTCATACATTGTATGAACAGACTGTCAGGCATTTCTCCCCTGACTGGACCGGGAGCTGTGTGTTTACACACACAGCTCCCGTTCCTCGCTCTGTAACGAGCGATCATGGGTGCCCTGGCGGTGATCGCACCCTATTTGCCGCTTCGCGCAGGGGAGCCGATCTGCTGCCGTATAACTGTTATACGGCGGCTGGTCGGCAAGTAGTTAAAAGATTCCAACAACATGTTAATTTCCACAGTAAAGAGTAGGTTCCATGTAGCCCATAAACCGTATTGTAGTTAGAGGTAAGTACAGGAGAGCCAGTCCAGAATGTTGAAGTCTAAAGTGTTTATTTCAATACAGGGAACAAGCAAAATCTGTATGGTAACCCAACACATTTTGGGGACTCAAAGGTTTCCCTTCCTTGTGGCGCGATCTATAGGTTGAATATTGGGAGACTCCAAAAGTTGATGGCTAATCGGAGTGAAATGGACAGTTAAAGAGGAGTTCCACCCAAATTTGGAACTTCCTCTTAACCCACTCCTCTCCCCCTTACATGCCACATTTGGCATGTAATTTTTTTGGGGGGGGGAGTGGGGGCTTCAGCACGAGTGGGACTTCCTGTCCCACTTCCTCCTTCCTGTAGGCGACTAAGCTTAGTCGCCTTCAGGAAGTGGCTGCTGTAGGCGATCGCCTAGGACACGTCACAGGTCCTAGGCGATCTCCTTGCCAATTACAGGGCGCGGCGCCGGGCCGCGCCGCTCGCGCATGCGCAGTGCCGCGCCGCTCGCGCATGCACAGTGGGTGCCCGGCCGTGAAGCCGAAAGCTGTCACGGCCGGGTGCCCACACTGAAGATGAAGACGCTGGCCGGGGAGGGGGGGAGAGGAGCGGAGCCCCGGCCGGCGCGTCGCTGGAGCATGTAAGTGCCTGTTTATTAAAAGCCAGCAGCTACACTTTTTGTTGCTGCTGACTTTTAATAAACATACAAATGGCTGGAACTCCCCTTTAAATATGGTGTGTTTTATTTAAGCACTCTTATGAATAGTCGATTGTTGCAACCTTCACTCTAAATATCCACCAACGTTTGGAGTCCTTCTCTCAAATAAACAAAAATGTGACAGGTTCTCTGTGGATGGATTTTGGTGTCTGACCAAGTTACTAATATTTGAGATCTTTGTATTTGGATTATTATAACTAATCTGCCATGATGCTTTTAGAGCAAAGGAAAGGAGAGATTATGTGGAGATTATGGGGAAATGCACAGGATTAATCTGGAAGCTGTGCGGGTTTGCATAAGCACTTAACCTGTACTGTATGTACTCCTTTTTAGAAACAGTGGTAAAGTGAACTTTTGTGGGCCTGCAGAGATGCTCAAACTCTGGCCTTAGCCCTATGTTAAATTTAGTTTTTATCAAATCTTCTAATAAAACTAATATAACTTTTTTATTCACACTTTACCAAGGCCCCTTTCACACTTATACAACGATTTGTGATGGCAAAGTAGCATGACAAGTCGTTTCCCATGATTTCCAATGACAACCATTCATATTAGTACGACTTTAAGTTGTTCCGTCTTCAAAGTAGTCCCTGTACTACTTTGGTCCGATTTTGATGCCACTTACACAGGCATTCCCTGAAATCGCGTCCGCGAATCGCGGTAAGATCTCGCAAGTTTGAAGTCACACTAGTGTGACAAGGGCCTTAAGCAAGTCGCACTTTATATGATTGTAACAGAGTATCTCTTCAGATTCATAGGAACATAAAAGAACTGAGAGACACGTAGGGGGTTATTTTTATATTTTTGCATATATATTTATGTGGGTGTAGTTAGCAAATATTGCAAATGGTTATTTATTTTTCTTATTTAGCAACATTTAAAAAAATTGTCTAGTTTATGTTAAAGCGCTTTTTTTTTTTTTTTTAATGTTTTAAACCTGACTAAAAAACGTTTTCTTGTTTTTTTTGTTTTAATTTTTCACAATGAACTTCTACTTTTGTTTAGGGGTACGAGGGATGGCTTTGTTCTTTCATTCACACGCATGCAACAAAATTTGCAAAAGCATGGGGCTGACGCCATTTGACCTCTCGCCAGAGGAAAAATCGGTTCTGGAAAACAGCAGCAAGTTGTTGGTAAATACCTGTTTTTTTTAATATGATCTTTATTTATGAGGTTATAGTTTGGACATAACTCTGAGCGATAATACAAAAACACTGCGATGAAATGCTCAGAACCTCATATTTCTACAAAACCTGCGGGCTGCGACATACTAGTATGTCATGGTCTTTCTTCCAGGTTTGAGGCGCACATACGCATGCCCCCTTCCAACCTGTGCTGTGATTGGACACAGCACAAGTTTGGCAGCTTATTTCAGCCAGTGATTTTGGCTGAAGTCAGCAGATCACACACACAGTTCTGTGTTTACAAAAACAGAGAACACTCTGTACTGTGAACAGCGATCTGGCTAGAGAAAAAACAGCCACATAGTTAAAGCGGTTGTATACCCTGTTATTTTTTTTTTACACCTGTAAAGGAAAAGCCATAATGAGCTAGTATGCACCGCATACTAGCTCATCGGACACTTTTGACACGTTTTTGGGACCAGTCACATGTATACAGCGATTAGTGCTATAAAACTGCACTGATTACTGTGTAAATGTGACTGGCAGGGAAGGGGTTAACACTAGGGGCACTGAAGGGGTTAATATGTTCCCTAATGTGTGATTCTAACTGTAGGGGGAGGGGGACCTCACAAGGGGAGGAGACGGATGTGTGTTCCTCTGTACTGGAAACACACATTGGTCTCCTCCAGTGCCGATCCTGACCTCCCTGGGGCCCTAAGCAAAATTACATGGCACATTAAAAACTAGAAGCGGGGGACGCTGACGACAGTGACATGTCACATTAAAGAAAGTTGAGAAGCGGGGGTAGGGGGTGTTCTGCTGTCGGAAATGATAATCTTATATTAAATTGAGAAGCAGGGGGTGCTGACTTCTTACCTCTTCTCCCATGCAGCCAGCGAGTTGAGAAGCGGGGTGAGGGGGTGAAAATTACTTCCCACCAGACGGGGCCTCTAGTAATTTGGGGGGCCCTTCGCAGCTTTGCGGGGCCCTAAGCGGCTTGCATAGTGAGCCTATAGGGCGGATCGGCCCTGGTCCCCTCACCGCTGACAGGAGGTGGATCTGTGTGTTTACACACACAGATCCACACTCCTGCCGTGTCTGCCGGCAATCGTGGGTGCCCTGCGGACATCGGGCCAGGAATA
Organism: Rana temporaria; assembly: GCF_905171775.1. NCBI lineage: Eukaryota > Metazoa > Chordata > Amphibia > Anura > Ranidae > Rana > Rana temporaria. The sequence continues at coordinate 55,472,900 of NC_053494.1, read as the reverse complement.
AAGGACATCATATGACGTCCACCCGGAGGGTGGCATCATTTTATTCTGGCTCGGTATGGAAGGGGTTAACCATGGTCACTGTCAGATTCATAATGGATTCAAGTTGCCCAAATTTTTGTTGGTAAATACCAGTTTTATATGTGGCTATACAAGAGCAGATCTGTCACCCAGAGGTGCAGTTGATGGGAGATCAGGCAGTTTCATTTGAATTAATTGCATCTGAGATCTCAATGTCAATGACCTTGGGTCAGTTTGGCTTGACTTGTGTCATCGCTTTGAAAAACAAATACAGGGCTAGATTCAGCAAGAATTTACGCCGGCGTATCTATAGATACGCCGCGTAAATTCAAAGCTGCGCCGGCGTATCTTCTTTCTGTATTCAGAAAGCAAGATACGCCAAAATTAGGCTAAGATCCGACTGGCGTAAGTCTCTTATTTTTTGTATATATATTTACGCTGGCCGCTAGGTGGCACTGCTGTCGATTTCAGCATAGAATATGCAAATGACCTGGATACGCCGATTCGGAAACGTACGTGCGCCCGGCGCATTTTTTACGTCGTTTACATTAGGCTTTTTCCGGCGTAAGGTTGCTCCTGGGTCTATGAGGCGTACGCAATGTTAAGTATGGACGTCGTTCCCGCGTAGAATTTTGAAATGTTTACGTTGTTTGCGTAAGTCGTTAGCGAATAGGGCTGTACATAAGTTACGTTCACGTCTAAAGCATTGACGATTTGCGGCGGAATTTCGAGCATGCGCACTGGGATTCTTTTACGAACGTTCGCGCCGTTCGTAAAAAACTTCAAATACGTGGGGTCACACAAAATTTTAATAAAACACACCCACATCATCCAAATTTGAATTAGGCGGGCTTACGCCGGAGCACATGCGCTACGCCGCCGTAACTTAGGGCGCAAGTTCTTTCAGAATACGGAACTTGCTCCCCTAATTTACGGCGGCGTAACGTATCGGAGATACGTTACGCCCACACAAGATTACGCAGGGCTACCTGAATCTAGCCCACAGACTTTTTGGAAATAAGGACTATGTATGTTTCCATTTCTTAAAAGTAGTCACTGTTGATCCATTGACTTCTGGAGTGGGTTGAGTACCTCTTTACCTGCAGTGTGAAGTGAATTGTGTGCTCAATAACATAGATGTATTGTCAGGAGGATAGAGTTGCAGCATTGGCTCTCTGTGGGCCTCGGCTTTTCTTTGTTCTGCATACAGCGTGTACAAGAAGGCTTGCCAATCTCTAAAAACATCTCAGTAGTCTGCAGCAGTTTCTTGTAAAATGACAGCATTCTCTAACAGTCTTGTGTTCTGTTACAGCAATCTGCCCAGACAGTGGTACGTGGCATAGAAGAGAGATGTGGCAGCAGTCGGGTGAGGACTATGTCAGGAAGCCGTCCACCACTCCTGTCTCGCCTCTCAGAGAACTCTATGGATGGCAACATGAGTGATCCAACATTTGATTCTCTGCCGAACTCCCCTTCCCCAGTCACCCCGCAGGGCCACAGATTTGATGTGCATGGTAAGACCAATTTCCGTCAATGGGATTGGTTCATTAAAAATAACTTTCTTACCACTCCATAACATTGTTTCCATTGACCCATGATTAATAGGTTTTAGTAAGGTTTCCCAGAGACCTGAAAATTATTTTAGGTGTTCCTCTGGCCTAAAAAGGTGGAAATAGTTTGCTGTGGACTGTCAACTGCTGTTCTAGATGTAAAATTGTCAAAATCCGGTGAGGGTCATTGCATGTCTATGAAGTAGCTTCATTCTGCCTCCCTGAACAATTTTTTTCTAGAACTGATTTCAGAGACACATTTATTTAGAAAATTTTAAACTTTAAAATAAAATTGTCCCAAAAGTATAATTTCCCTTTTTAGGGCACTCTCACACTATGGGGTTGATTTACTAAAACTGGAGCGTTCAAAATCTGGTGCAGCTCTGCATAGAAATCAGCTTCCAGTTTTATTGTCAAAGCTTAACCCTTTAATGACTAAGCCAAATTTCTGACATTTGGTGTTTTACAAGTTAAAATCCATATTTTTTGCTACAAATTACTTAAAACCCCCAAACATTATATACCAGTATATTTTTTTTAGCAGAGAATCTAAAGAAAAAATTACGATTGTTGCAGTATTTTATGTCACACAGTATTTGTGCAGCGGTGTTTTAAACGCAACTTGTTGGGAAAAATTAACTTTCAGGAATTTTAAAAAAAATTAAAAAGTAAAGTTAGCCCAATTTTTTTGTATATTGATGTTACACCGAGTAAATAGATACCAAACATGTTATGCTTTATAATTGCACGCACTCGTGGAATGGCAACAAACTACGGTACCTAAAAATTTCCATAGGCAACGCTTTAAACTTTTTTTTACGGTTACCAGGTTAGAGTTAAAGAGGAGGCCTAGTGCTAGAATTATTGCTCTCGCTCTGACGATCGCGGCGATACCTCACATGTGTTCCCCCCCCCCCCCCCCCAGCTCCTCTGGTATAACAACCAACCGAATGGCTTTTAGCTGCATCAGTTGTTATGCCTGGGTAGCCAATCGCCGGTGATCTGCCGTGCTGGTTCCAGCTATCATGGAAGTTCCAGCGCATGCGCAAGCTGATGTGCTGAGATGGTTCCAGCTATCGGGAAAGTTCCTTCAAGGACTGCGCAGGCGCAAACTTGCTGACGGAAATCTCCGAAAGCATCCAGGGCCACGTGGATTTCGAGGTAAGTGGCCAGTTGGCCTCACATCCTCACTTCGCTCGGACGGCTCGCTCCGTTCGCTCGGCCTCCTGGCTCTTTTTTTTAACATCCTCCAATCCACGGGGACGTTAAAGAATGAGCCTGGATGCCGGCCGAGGTTCGGAGATTTCCGTCGGCAAGTTCGCGCCTGCGCAGTCATTGAAGGAACTTCCCCGACAGGGGAACATTAAGGACAAGTCACCGGCTCTAAACAACGGTACCGTGATGATGCCGAAACCAGAGGACGCATATATGCGTACGCTCTGCGGGAAAGGGTTAACTGAACAAGCAAAGGTTAGGAAGCCGATTGGTTACCATGCACAGCGGCACCAGATTCTGAGTGCTCCATTTTTAGTAAATTTACCCCTATGTTTGGCAACTGGTGTAATTCTGCATTGAATAAATACCAGTCACTGCAAAGGCACAGGTGCCCCATTAATACCACCATGCTGGTGTGATGTGCGTTGTGATGCAGTGCAGAAAAAGGGTCTATGCAATGTGCTGAAATGCGCATAACACTACCCCATCACTGCAGGGCAAAGCTGACAGCTACCAAGCGTTTAGCATATGGGCAGTGTGAAGGAGCCTTTAATCTTCTTGCACACATAATAGGTCTCCATTGTTAAAGGAAGATATTGCTCAGAACCTGCTAAGTTCAGGTCTTAAGGTTCTAGGCTGTAGTAGGCATACTGATTGAACGTTGTGCCATGTTCTTCAGCTGCCTATATTACATACAACTCCACAGTTGCTGAAAGATGGTCAGAGATGGTTTGATAAAAGAAAGCGATGCTCCCAGCCCCAGGCTGTTTTTGCAATTATTTGTCAGTTTCTCTTCTTTCTCGGAATGATAACATTTCCTCGGGCAGTTGGAGTTTTGCTGGTTATCACACAAAGACCTTTTCCAATTAGTTGTGAATGCTTTGAGTCCTTCAAAATATAAAATAAATAAATCAATGTTGAAGTGCTGTCATGCTATTCCTCTGGCTTAAATAAGTTCTAAAATTCAGGGTCAGTAATTAAAAACATTGAAACTATTGGATCAGTATGACAGTCAAACTAGAATTTTAGAATGGAAAAATCCACAGTGGTGGTCTGCACATTTCTCCTAGCAGTGGTTTACCTAAAGTAAGATTATGTGGCATAAAATGTGTGCATTAAATGAGTTTCCAGGCTTAGTCTTTTTTAGAATGGCCTCTTTGCTTCTTTTACCCCACCTCCTGTTATTGGTGGTTTAGGATTTCAAATTTGGGTTGCAGTGCCATCTATAGGTGAAACCCCGTATCACAGCATTAGAAATAACACTGGGGCAGATTCAGGTAGCTGGCGTATCGTTACGCCGATTCTCAAAGGCAGATACGCTTAAAAAATAGGCTTCCTCCGCCGACGTAACTTGAATGCGGCGGCGTATAATTGTGTGCAATATTACGTTGAGCGCTAGTGGCGCTTCCGTTGCTTTCGGCGTAGAATATGCAAATTACCTAGTTACGTCGATGCACGAACGTACGTGCGCCCGGCGGTAGTTTTTTACGTAGTTTGCGTAAGGCTTTTTCAGCGTAACGTTGCTCCTGCTATTAGGAGGCGCAGCCAATGTTAAGTATGGACGTCGTTCCCGCTTCCAAATTTGAATTATTTACGTAGTTTGCATAAGTCGTTCACGAATAGGGCATGATGTAATTTACGTTCACGTCGAAACCAATACGTCGTTGCGGCGTACTTGAGAGCAATGCACACTGGGATATGTACACGGACGGCGCATGCGCCGTTCGTAAAACACGTCAATCACGTCAGGTCATCCCACATTAGCATAAAACACGCCCCCTCTTCCACATTTGAATTACACAGGCTTACGCCGGCCCCATTTACGCTACGCCGCCGCAATTTACGGAGCAAGTGCTTTGTGAATACTGCACTTGCTCCTGTAAGTTGCGTCGGCGTAGCGTAAATACAATACGCTGCGCCGCCGTAACTAGGCGCGCAGGTACCTGAATCTGCCCCACCGTTGTATCTGTTAGGCTTCATTCATACTAGCACCATTAAACCTGCGTTTATATGCATTTGGAAGGCATCTCAAAATGAAAATAAATACATGTAGTCATTTTTCAAGAATGCCATTCACACTGCGTGTTTACCTACGTTATAGTGCAGTCAGTTTATTTGCATTCGAAAAAATAAAATTCTTTGTATCCAATATCCAGTTAGAAACTCTAAATGCATGTAACTATTAATAATATAAAAAAATTACATACGGTTAGAAATATAGCCTCTGAAGGTAAAAATCCATGACCACTTTAATAAGTCGTACCATCATCCAGATTTTGAATATAGAAAAATTGAATCTAAGGTCCCCAAACCGAAGAACCAAAGGGAGGGGGGGTGGGGCCATAGTTGGACTATCGCGGTACTGGTGAAATAAATATAAAGTGTACAATAACAGATATAGAAAACATTTTCATTAAATACAGCATCAATAAGACACAACAAGGGGTACAAAATTAAAATAATAACGACCATTCACAACACCAATATAGTAATCCCCAAAGGGGGAGGAGAACAGTGGGTTGAGGGTCACGACAATCATCTTGACTAGTTTAGCGGCTATAAGCGGCTTACATACGGTTAGGATATTGTATTCATTAACAAAGCTTTACAAATAATATATCCAAAACTTGATAAGATATGGTGACACTAATGTTACTTTCTTATTTTTTTTATTTAAGTCTTTGCTCAGTCATCGTCAATTGATAAACGATTTACTTTTTTAAATGTTTTTAACACAAAAGTTTTACTAGCTTTCTTAATTATGTATTAAAACTTTTTATACAGGTTGGCCTATTTTCAATGAAGTTGATAACCTGATGCATGAAGATAATAGCAGTCTGGATAGCCACAGAGTATGTTGCACTTAATTTTCTATGTTGTAAAAAAAAAATGTTTTTTATAGTGTTTTTTTTTTTTTTTTTAACAAATTGATTTTACATTTTGAAGGATTCTGAAAATGGTGGTGACAGCGGCTGTCCCAGTGAAAAGAGAAGTGAATCTGATGAAATGGAGCATCGAGTAAGTCGTAAATTATTGTTTTATATTCATATATTAATGACATATTTATGTGTATTCCTGTAATTTTATATATTTAACACACAATTATAATAAGTATGTTCATTTGTCTTGGTTTCAACCAGCTGCCATTTGAGATTTCCAGCAGGGGTAACCTATCTACTTTCTTAGTACAAATTTATTTTAAAATGAATCCCTAAAGCGGAGTTCCACCCTAAAGTGGAACTTCCGCTCATCTGATTCCTCCTCCATCCGGTGCCAATTGGCACCTTTTGGGGGGGGGGGGGGACAGGGTACCTGTCTTTGACAGGTATCCTTTCCCACTTCTGGGAGTCCAGCCGTGGCCAGCGGCCCATGTGTAACAGGTGCTCCTGGCGCCCGTTCCGCACTAGAACGCATTACGGCGACCGCGTGATGACGTCATCGTGCGGTGCCCCGTGCGTTCCACGGCACTTCTTTCAAATCACTGCCAATGCACTACAGCTGTCTTGTATCTGTCTCCTGCCTATAAAGGCATTCACCTGATACACAGACAGCATTCTATTATTGTCAGCCGTATCTCGGCCACGCTACTGATATTGGTGCCATCGCTGACCATGCTGCAACAACGCTCTACGCAACTACTACTACTTTAGTGCTGTTACATCTACCGCAACAGAGTGCCATTGCTGGGGACAACCTCGAGGCCTTCCTTGCTGAAAACCTTACACCACGGAATCACTGCTTACTACACTGAAGCCTGTAAACGGATAAGTAGCTGTTGTGTCACTTGTAGTGCCATAGGAAGATCTGCTTTTGTTCCATCTAATATAGTTGCTATTACTTATCATGCCTTGTGAATACCAACATACTATTTGGGATATATTGTTGTGCTAAGGACTGTTGCTGAGGAATACCTTTAAGGGCCAGCTACTTCCAAAGTACCGGAGTTATATTGCCTTTCATATGCAACTATAATTACCTAAGCTATATTGCTTCTCATATGCAACTATAACTATCTAAGCTATATTGCCTCTTATATGCAACTACTATTACCTGAGCTATACTGCCTCTAATACGCAACTACTGGTTGTCACTAAAACTCCTATCTACTACGAGCTTGACATAAGTACAAATCGCTTATAGGCCTTGTCCTAAATTATTGAACATGTTCGTTCTAACCTTTCCATTGTAGGGGTTGATGGTATTTCCATGCCAACTCCCTTAGTGGCCTAATACATCCCTATATGCACAAAGTGATATGATGTAGAGAACCCCCAAACTCCTGTTTGTGTGGAGTGACGCCTGGGGTCCCGTACTGATAATCACTTGCATATAGAGGTGTATTGGAATTTTGATCTTTAAACTAAATAATATAATTTTAAACGCTAGGCTCTGGTCGCATGTTGTAATGCGTCCATCCTTAGTAACTCAACGCCTTTCTTTATGTGAGAGAGAGATGATGTAGAGATCCCCCAAACTCCTGTTTGTGTGGAGTGACGCCTGGGGCCCAATACTGAGTTCTCACATAAAGAAGCACATTGAAATCCTTGCTAACCGTAGTTGAGGTTCACTCTGTTCACTAGTGCTGTTGCACCGTGACGTCCCCACGGGGCTCCGTCCTCATCCTCCCCTGGCCGCCGGGTCAAAAGGCTACACAGCCGGGGTACCCTTATCCAAAATGGCGGCGGCAGCCCCCGACAGCTGATGGAAACATCAGCTGCGGTGTCGACATTGTTGGACTCCAGGACAGGAAAGTGTCCATTTATTAAAAGCCAGCAGCTGCAGTATGTGTAGCTGCTGGCTTTTAATTTTTTTCCCCGGAAAAAACACTTTAAATTACTGTATATGTAAAGCCAAACGGTTTGTTGACCTGACCTCCCTCTATATTCCTGGTGCTGTTGCTTGCCTTAGGCAAGTGCTGGGAGGTGGAGACAATAGTTTTCCAGCAAAGCAGCCATCTCCTTGCTAGCTGCATTTTTGGGTGGCCGTTCGTCAATGGTTACACTATGGGGGGGGGGGGGGGGATTTACTAAAGGCAAATCCATATTGCACTACAAGTGCACTTGAAGTGCAGTTACTGTAGATCTGAGGGGGACATGATGCAATGAAAATAAAAAACAGCATTTTAGCTTGCACATGATTGGATGATAAAATCAGCAGAGCTTCTTCTCATTTCAGATCTTCTCCTCAGATCTACAGCGACTGCTTGTAGTGCAAAGTGTATTTGCCTTTAGTAAATAACCCCTCATGCTCGACATTTCAGCTAGCGTTAAAGGGCTCTAGGAAGATGGGACAAAGTACTATATGTACTTTGTCCCAACTGGAACTGATTACTCTTAAAAAAAAAATAAAAAAAATAATAATAATAATGTTGGCCAAAATGGAAACTTTAAAGTGGTTCTAAAGGCAGAAGATTTTTTATCTTAATGCATGTCTATGCATTAGGATAAAAAACCTTCTGTGTGCAGCATCCTCCCTAATACTCGCCTGAGCCCCATCTTGATTCAGTGATGTTGCACGAGAGCCTTGGCTGTCCAGGCTCTCCCTCCTGATTGGCTGAGACACAGCAGAAGGCACCATTGGCTCCCACTGCTGTCATTCAAAGTCAGTGAGCCAATGAGGAGAAAGCGGGGGCGGGCCCGAGTCACAGCTCTGTGCCTGAATGGACACACAGAGCAGCGACTCGGGTGCCCCCATAGAAAAAAAAATATCACTTTAAGCCAGTCCCTCTTTGTTTTCCGTAATGATTATTATAAACAACCAGGTGCCATGATTCTTAAGCTGGCCACACTCAAAGCAAATTTAGGTCAGTTCACAATGAGCCAGCTGAAATCTTCTCAGTTGGTGGCCCAATCTATCCCCTCCCGTCTGATATCTGTTGATTGAATAATCAAAGGAGCCGGAGAGAAAATTGTTGGTCAAAATGGCACCTGCATCCAATTAGATTTGGGTATTATTTCAGCTAGTGGGGCCAGCTGTCAAAATACGATAGCCGCAGAAGAAGATTCATCCATCAACTGGATGAAGGAATCTGTTTGATTTTTTTTCTTTTCAGCTTGCGCCAATTTTCCTATATTAGAATATGTATCAAAGGCTGTGTATTTTTGTGGGCGAATCCTCACTATTAACCTTGATGCCATATATACAGTGTACATGCCCTTAGCATTTTGTTTCTACTTTCTTCTCATTATACAGTATAAAGTATTAATTTAGAAAATTTTACAGTAGTGCAAATTATCTTTTGATAAACACAGTATTTTTAATCCATGTTCGTTTATTAACACAGATCCATGCAAATTATAACCGGAGAAGATTTGAATCAGAGTCTGAGGATAGCTTTGGCAAGGTATGCGATAGTGAATCAGTATTTTTGCAGTCTTTCTCTGCTCCTATCATTTTACTGTTTTTTGTTTTTTTTAATCATTAAAACAGCAGTACTGCCTAAAATCAGTTATACCCATTTTCAGTTGTCAAAATTGTCATATATGTTTCTTTCTGGGCTAGATTTAAAAAAGACTGTCTTTTTTAAATCTATAAAAAATAATAAAAAAAAACTGATACAGGTATAAAGTGTCAATGCCCAGAGGTGCTTACAGCAGCCTCCTGAACATCCACCACATTCATATTGGCCAGTAAGGCTGTTGATCTTGGTGATGGACCAATGGGGATGTGGGTTGGGATGCTTAAAGCGGGAGTTCACCCATTTATTAAATTTTTTTTTTCTTCCCCTAGATTCCTGCTCGTTCGGTCTAGGGGAATTGGCTATTTGTATTAAAATATGAGCAGTACTTACCCGTTTTCGAGGTGCATCTTCTTCCGTCGCTTCCGGGTATGGGTCTTCGGGAGCGGGCGTTCCGTCTTGATTGACAGTCTTCCGAGAGGCTTCCGACGGTCGCATCCATCGCGTCACTCGTAGCCGAAAGAAGCCGAACGTCGGTGCGGCTCTATACTGCGCCTGCGCACCGACGTTCGGCTTCTTTCGGAAAATCGTGACGCGATGGATGCGACCGTCGGAAGACTGTCAATCAAGAAGGAACGCCCATTCCCGCAGCCCATACCCGGAAGCGACGGAGAGGATGCATCTCGTAAACCGGTAAGTACTGCACATATTTTAAAACAAATAGCCGATTCCCCTAGAGAAAACGAGCAGGAATCTAAGGGGAAAAAGTGCCCTCTAAGGGTGAACCCCCGCTTTAATGTCAAGCTCCTGCACTATTCCGAAGTGTGGGAGCTGACCAAGGTTTAGCTATGAACGGAGGATTTGGAAGGCTGCTGCAGTAACCTCTGGGTACCTGCACTTCCTACCTGTAGTGTTTGCACCCACTATTGACAAAAGGGTATTTTTACGCCTGTCCATTAATGGCTCAGATAATAGCTATTTGAGCATCATTCCTGCTCTCATAGTTGGAAATAAAGTACATAGGTGTTTCCTACTGTGCAGGATGATTTTTTTTTTTCAATCAATTAGAAAAGCTCTCTGTAAGCAGGGACAATTGTTCTGTCCCTACTTAAATAGGGAAATCACTGTGCATGAACCACTGTCATCATCAGACTTCTGTTCTGAAAGCTGGTACCAATGACTTGCTCAAGGATGGGCGGATATCTCCCTATCTGTAGTTCACAGGGAAATATCTCCTGACTATGGCCATCCGTAGCCAATTTTATAACTTTATAAACGTTATATATTTCATAACATTTCCAACCAAGGAATTTCTTTGGTATAATGCCCCTTGAGAGGAAATGTCTACCCTAAAGTAGTAATTGCAGGATATGTGCATTTTTACTTTTGAAAAATAGGGCTACCAGAATAAAACTGTTGAAAAGGTATTTCTTTAAAGAATAACTTCTGTGGTCCCAGAACTGCTTTCTGTACATAGTCTAGCTTGCTTCAGAAATGTATTTTCAAAATGAAACCTGATGCCTCGTACACACGATCGGTTTTCCCGGGGGAAAACAGAGGGGAAAGCCGAGAACCTGCTCCGCAGCTTTTCCCCCTACACACGGCCGGTTTTCCTGGCAGGAAAACTGCCATGAGAGCTTTGGCTGGGAATCCCGGCCGTGTGTATGCTCCACTGCAGGCTTTCCCAATAGGGAAACTGATAAAAAACATACCTCCGGGAATCCCGGCAGGAAAATAGAAGACATGCTCTCATTTTTCCTGCCGGGATTCCCAGCGGTTTTACTGTAGGGAAAACTGCCATGGAGCATACACACGGAACTTCCCCTTTTATAGTGCTGTTGTACGTCACTGCGCTTTACTCAAGCATTTTTTTTTCATGATCGTGTGTAGGCAAGGCAGGCTTAACAATAATCAGGTTGAAAAAAACTTTGTTTTTTCTAGACCATTAAAAATGGTCGTGTGTACGAGGCATTAGACTTTAAATGGAAGGGTGTGTGCTTTGAATGGTTTAGGTGAAGATGGTTGGTTTTTGTAAATGTTCCATTCTGAAATATTGGAAGGTAACGGCATAAGGCTAGTACTGCTGTTTTATTTATTTCATCACATAATACATCACATCTTTTTGTTTCTAATTTCTTCTCTTCAACTAGAGCAAATGTCTTTTAAATAAAGTCTATGCGAACCCTAAAAACAGCCCCCGGAATAAACTGGTGATTCTGCATGATGCCCTGCCAAACTTTCAATGAGTGCAATCTATGTTACTTAATGGTGCCATCTTTATTGTGTTGATTGCACATGATTTGGATGGATACTTATCGGATAATGAGAAATGGATAATGCATGGCTTTACAGTGCAAATTCTTAGAAATAGTGTACATCTGTTTGTTTAGGAATGGCTATTATATCTATACCAACCAATCAGAAGTCGGCTTTGTATATCCTGATTGGTTGTTGCGGTTTACGTTGCTAAATATTACCAATGTTGTCTCCAGTTGTTTGCATGGTACATAAACTATATTTCTTCCCCTAGGGGAAGAATCTTTTTCATAAACTATATTTGCACAAACATGTAATTTGTTTTGTGGTACAACACGGTATAAATATTTAAAGCTGCTGTTGCTGGAATCAAACTGCCAATAAAAATGTTACCTGCAAAGAAGATGAAGTAATGAGGAGTAATCCCCACCTGAAGACTCTTTACAAACTGGCAATTCCGTAAATGTTGCTTTGCTGGTACCCTGTTGTACTGAGTGGTTTCTCCTGCCAATTTATGCCTCACTACAAGACATGGTATTGATGTAGGGTTGACAGAAAGAACCACCGTGCTCCACAGTGAGGCCTCGTACACACGACCGAGAAACTCGACGGGCGAAACACATCGTTTTCCTCGTCGAGTTCCTTGTTAGGCTGCCGAGGAACTCGACAAGCCAATTTTCTCCATTCCCGTCAAGGAAATAGAGAACATGCTCTCTTTTTATCTTGTCGAGTTTCTCGACAGTTTCCTCGACGAAAAAGTACACTTGACCGGTTTCCTCGGCCAAAAAATATCTCCCAGCAAGTTTCTTGCTGGTTTTTGCCGAGAAACTCGGTCGTGTGTATGAGGCCTGAGACCAAGAATTCAGAAGTATCGGTTTCCATAGAGTATTTGGGTGGCAAATGCTCTTCATTGCAGTGTTGCAGGAGAGGAGAAGTTTACTATATTCTTTGCAGGGATCACTTATATTGACAGTCTGATTTCAGCAACTGAGTCACTTTAACAATTATTTAGGTTGTTTCAGTTATACCTGTATAAATGCAGCATGCATGTGATTTTATTTTAAGTGTCATAAACCTTACATCCACCTGGGTAACTACATATGGTGCAAAAATGCATTAAAGGTTACCTTCAATAAAATACACATGCTTATGATGGATCTTGGGATTCAATGATCTAGGCTGCCAAAACTGTATGAAAATCTCAACTTTCCCTGAATTGATCTTGGCCTCTCCCTTCCAAATCTAACTATTGGTTAGTACAGTAGCCCATTGCTTTAAGACTCTGTTTAATCATGGGCAAAAACACTCAGGTGTGAACAGGGCCTAAAGGACTAGTTGGGAGGTGAGCAAGGCAGAGCTAATCTCAATTTTACAGGAAAAGTCAAGAGTTGCTTTTAACCACTTAAGGACTGGACCAATATGCTGCTACATGACCCAAGGGGTTTTTACAATTCGGCACTGCGTCGCTTTAACAGACAATTGCGCGGTCGTGCGACGTGGCTCCCAAACAAACTTGGTGTCCTTTTTCCCCCACAAATAGAGCTTTCTTTTGGTGGTATTTGATCACCTCTGCGGTTTTTATTTTTTGCGCTATAAACAAAAATAAAGCGTCAATTTTGAAAAAAATTCAATATTTTTTACTTTTTGCTATAATAAATATCCCCCAAAAACATATATAAACATTTTTTTTTCCTCAGTTTAGGCCGATACGTATTCTTCTACCTATTTTTGTTAAAAAAAATCGCAATAAGCGTTTATCGATCGGTTTGCGCAAAATTTATAGCGTTTACAAAATAGGGGATAGTTTTATTGCATTTTTATGAATTTTTTTTTTTTACTACTAATGGCGGCGATCAGCGATTTTTTTCGTGCCTGCGACATTATGGCGGACACTTCGGACAATTTTGACACATTTTTGGGACCATTGTCATTTTCACAGCAAAAAATGCATTTAAATTGCATTGTTTATTGTGAAAATGACAGTTGCAGTTTGGGAGTTAAACACATGGGGCGCTGTAGGATTTAGTGTTCACCTAGTGTGTGTTTACAACTGTAGGGGGGTGTGGCTGTAGGACTGACGTCATCGATCGAGTCTCCCTATAAAAGAGATGACTCGATCGATGCAGCGCCATAGTGAAGCACGGGGAAGCCGTGTTTACATACGGCCCTCCCCGTTCTTCAGCTCCGGGGAGCGATCGCGACGGAGCGGCTATAAACGAATAGTCGCGCCGTCGTCCCGGATCGCTCCCAGAGGGAATCCGACCGCCGCATGTAGCGGGGGGGGGTCCCGATCGGACCCCCGACCCGCGGAAAGGCAGGGACATACAGGTACGCCAGTGTGCCTGTACGTGCCATTCTGCCGACGTATATCTACATGCAGCGGTCGGGAAGCGGTTAAATCCTAAAATAATGACCGATATGATGTGAAGCTTTCCCTGGATATAACATCTCTGCTTATGAATTTTTCCACCATATCTTTTATTCCAAATTGTACAGGTTTAATTTAAAGCTCTAAACTTCAAGGTGAAAATTTGAAGTTTTAATGCGAGTGGCTATGCATGAGTAGTATGTGATTTTATTATGTACAAACAAATGTTCAGCAAAGTAGCAGAAGAGGCTACCTGATATTGTTTAGCTGTGCTATTTATTTTTTAAAGTTCTCCATGCTGCATGCCTCTATAGCTATTTTTCATGCGAGCACACTACACACTGCAGTTCTGACCTGTGAAGTTCCCAAATAAAAACAGCTGTGCAGCATAGCAGGCAGCTACACAGTGTGCAGAAAAAGGCTGTCTATAAGGGAATGGACCCAAAATGTGTGACAGGAGGAGGGGGAAAGAGATGTGCTCAGACTGTGCAGTATGGGATGTGACAAGCAGCCCAACAGGCACAGATTCTACGTAGGATGGGGGGGCACATCTAAAACTCTCCCCCCCCCCCAACACCTCTTGCTAGATCCAGCCATGTCTATACCACTTATGTATTTTCCACTACACACAGGAATAGCACAGTGCTTGAACTTGTTTACTGTTCAGGTGTGTGCCCGTTCTGAAGGTGCCAGTAGAGTAGGGACAGAAAAGGGAGTGGATTGCTGAAGTTGTAACCGTCCTCTCTAATCTTTCAAGCAACAAATGGACCGTTACAGGGACCTACATAATAGGTGAAATGAAAAACAAAAGGAGGAAGGAAAGAAAGGCTTTGTACACACGACCAAGAATCTCGTCGTAAAAGAAACTTCGTTTTTTCCTCGACGAGGTTCTTGTCAAGCTTCACGAGGTTCTTGTCAAGCTTCACGAGGTTCTTGTCAAGCTTCACGAGGTTCTTGTCAAGCTTGACGAGGTTCTTGTCAAGCTTTTCTTGCATACACACTGTCGAGACAAAATCTCGTCGTTCTCAAACGCGGTGACGTACAACACGTACGACAGCACTATAAAGGGGAAGTTCGATTCCACTGGCACAACCCTTGGGGCTGCTTTTGCTAATCTCATGTTACTGCGTGTTAAGTAAAAGTTTGGTGATGGACGATTCACGCTTTTCAGTCTGTTACAGCGTGACGAATGTGCTATCTCCATTACGAACGCTACTTTTACCGAAGGTGTGCTCCCGTCTCATACTTTATTCTGAGCATGCGTGGGTTTCTAAGCATACACACGAACATGTTTCTCATCGTAAACCTGCCCGACGAGAAACACGACGAGGAAATTGAGACTCCCGACGAGAAAAAAGAGAGCATGTTCTCCTTTTTTCTCGTCGAAATCCACGACAGTTTTCTCGACGAAAAACATACAACCGTTTATCTCGGCAAGAATGCTCTGCCAGCATTTTTTTGATTATGGTAATATTTGTTAATTTTTTAGCCTCTGCCATACTTCTCCTTTAAAAATAAATATTAAGGGGCAGTTCACACCAGATGCAGTTCCGTTCAGTTCCATGCGCATACACAGTGTTTTCTATGTATTCCAATGGCTCTAGTTCACACCATGCAGTCAGTTTCTGGTCAGTTACCGATGCAGAAACTGACCGAAACTGACTGTATTGGTGCAGAAAAGACGTAACTGCATGGAACTGCATCTGGTGTGAACCGGCCCTAAATGTTTAGGTATGTAAATTTGTGAAAGAGTAACTGACACATTGTGATGCTGCTAAATTGGGTCTGGGCATCCAGGTAACAGTAACCTATGGTCATTAATGTGTTGTTGAATGCTGTATGCAGGCAGTCTTTATACAGAAATGTAGTTGTACTGTGCAATAATTTCTGTTGAGATAATGTAGATTAAACAAATTCTCGTTTTTTATTCTTTTAGGTGACCCAGTTTCATGCAGCTCATATACATATTCATCGACCTTCCTGTGTTGCAGTTGAAATGCAAAGGCTTAATGCCCTTGATCTTGAAAAGAAGATTGGAAAGTCAAATCTCGGAAAGGTAAAATTAAGACTTGAAACAAAGAGTATGAAATCGTCTGGGTCCAGAAGCAAACACATTACATGTTTTTGCTGTGTAGGTCCCAGAATTTGCCTTGCCTGTATCTGCATTTTACATTTTTAAAGTTGAAAGTCCTACCAGCAAAGTTTACCCTGAGGCCTCGTACACACGACCGGTTTCCTCGGCAGAATCCATCAAGAAACTTGATGAGAGATTTTTTTTGCCGAGGAAACCGGTCGTGTGTACATTTTTCAGCGAGGAAACTGTCGAGGAACTCGACGAGCCAAAAAGAGAACATGTTCTCTTTTTCCTCAACGGGAATGGAGAAAATTGGCTTGTCGAGTTCCTCGACAAGCCTAACAAGAACTCGACGAGGAAAACGATGTGTTTCGCCCGCGGAGTTCCTCGGTCGTATGTACGAGGCATGAGTGAAAACTCCATTCCAACGTAAATATTGGCTCTAGAGGTATAGACTTTTTTTTTTACACAATTCTAAACTTTTTTAGTCAAGTCTCCTCCATCCCCAAAGCCTTCCCTTTTCTCAGTATCCCATTGTAATGCAGGTCCAATAAGGAGAGTTAAAGGGCAGTAGGGCTTAGGCCAAGCTCGACTTTTACAGGAATGTAGACATTTTTTAATTACTTTTGAGCTGATTGTATCTCTGGAGCTAACACTAATGAATTCAGTTTTGCACTAAAAGGAATTCTTGGCCAAGCACTTTAAATCATATGTTTACTTTGATTTGCTAAAATGTAACATGTTAACGGCCATATCATACTGTTGCTAGCTATATATCCGTGTTAAACTATGGCATTAATGGTTTGTATCAGCGACTAATCACCAGTTAGACATGAAGTTGGGTGTGCTATTCTACTTGGACCAGTGAGGGAGTTGAAGGGGAAGCTGAATAAACACAGTGGTGGTGGGGTTAGAGGTGTAGCTGAAACAGATTGTGCACCTTTGACAGAAGAGAGAGAGTGGAAGCTGACAATGGACAATATGGGGAGGGACAGCATGACAGCTGATTGTGGACATTGGAAGGGTTATATAGGAAACGGAATGGCAACTATAGTTAACGACCAGGAAGACAGAAAGTCAGAGAGGAAGCTGATAATATATTGGAATGGAAGCAAGCGAGTAGTGATAGATGACCATGGAACATTGGAAAGGAAAGCAAAAAATGACCATGGGTTTAAGGAAATAAGGCCTCGTACACACGACCGAGTTTCTCGGCAAAAACCAGCACGAAACTTGCTGTTTTTTTTTTTTTTTTGCCGAGGAAAGCGGTCGTGTACACTTTTCGACGAGGAAACTGTCGAGGATCCCGTCTAACAAGGAACTCGACGAGCAAAACTATGTGTTTCGCCCGTCGAGTTTCTCGGTCGTGTGTACGAGGCTTCAGAGAGCTGCTGGAACTTAGGAAGATCAAGGACTGCTGCGGAGAAGGAAGAGTGAGATCTGATTTTTGACAAGGCATACAATACAGGAGGACTATTCATGAAGACACTGTGGACTGTTGGAAGTATAGTTAGAATAAAAGCTGAGGTGGGAGGGTTGATTGATTGCTAAGCTGTATAGGGGGGAGAGGAGCTTCAGCTGATGTTCCATTTGAGAAGATGCTTGTCATTGACTTGGGGGTAAAACGAGAGGAACCGAAAAGGTGAGGGAGGAAGCAAATCTGGAGCTAATTGTTGTTCTCGGAGAATGGGAACTCATCGTCTCTTCAAGGGGTCAGGCTTAACAATTGAGGGGCTCATTCATATTAATAAAATGTCAAGTAACATTTCAAATGTGCTTGGAATAAAGCCAGGCAGAAAACAGTGTTTCGAGACAACTCCAACAAAAAATACAATATAAAGGGTGGGTAACAACTCCCAACAAAAAGTACAATACATATAATGGGTGGGTATCAAAAAGTGTGCTTACCCAAAATCACAGAAATGAGAACGGTAGTTTAAATCCACCTATAATCCACTTATGTAAACTGTTATAAACCTGTTTTACCTGACTGCTTGGTAGGTTCACTTGGCTATGGTGCGTTACCATGAAGCAGGACGTTTCTGTGAGAAGGATCAGGACTGGGATCAGAAATCTGCCATATATCATCTAGAACATGCTGCTGATTGTGGAGAACTGGAAGCCATCATTGGCCTTGGTCTCATGTACTGTCAGCTGTCTCATCATATCCTGACTGAAGTTTCTGTGCAGGTGAAACCCTTTTCCAAAGATAAACACATATTGCTTTATGAATGCATGCTGAAGTGCCTATGTGGCAAACAATTTATCCCTTTTCATTTTAAATCTGAACTGAAGAAATTTAAACATTTAGGGCCAGATTCACAGAAGAAGTACGCCGGAGTATCTACTGATACTCCGGCGTACTTTCAAATTTGCCGCGTTGTATCTTTAGTTTGAATCCCATCTTATCACAAATTCTCTTACATGCACATCTGGGTTTACCTTGAGTGTCTCTGCCCCCAAGATAAATGCATAACATTAAGTGTTCCCTGCAAAGATATGATTTAATATTTGCTTTCCCCGCTGACGATCTCTGCTGTAGTCCAAGGAAACTGCCAAAAGAAGAATGGCCTGGATTCACGTACCCCGTCGTAAGTGTGGGCGGGCGTAGCGTATCTACGCTACGCCGCCGCAACTTAGAGAGGCAAGTGCTGTAACCACAAAGCACTTGCGTCCTAAGTTACGGCGGCGTATCGTAAATGTGCCGGCGTAAGCGCGCCTAATTCAAATTGGGAAGCATGACCCCACGTAAATGACGTTTTGAACGTACGGCGCATGCGCCGTCCGTGGACGTATCCCAGTGAGCATGCGTCGGATGGAATGCCTAAGATACGTTGAACACTGCCTACAACGTGAACGTAACTTACGCACAGCCCTATTCGCGTACGACTTGCGCAAACGACGTAAAAAGATATGCTTGTTCCGACGTCCATACTTTAAATGGGCTACGCCACCTAGAGACCTGCTTTATCTTTACGCCGGCGTATGTCTTGCGTAAACGGCATAACTAATTGCGACGGGCGTACGTACGTTCGTGAATCGGCGTATCTTGCTTATTTGCATATTCGACGCGGAAAACAACGGAAGCGCCACCTAGCGGCCAGCACCCTAGGATACGATGGCGTAGGAGACTTACGCCGCTCGTATCTTAGCCGAATTCAAGCGTATCTGGTTTCCAGAATATGCTTAAATATACGACTACGCAGATTCGGACTTACGACGGCGTATCTACTGATACGCCGACGTAAGTCTCTGAGAATCTGCCCTAATATGTGGAATCCAACACTTTTGGGAGTGTTGCTTTCCTGGTCCCTCTCTGTGTGCTATGGTTCCCCCTGCTGGCCCCTAGTGACGTATTAGTGATATAGGGGCCAAAAGATTGTACTACTGAGCATAACAGGTATACAGAAATCAAACACCCCTGGAAATCAATGAGGTGAGTATTAACCAACTTCAGTTGCAGGGAACCCATTCATTTTAGCTAAAAGGTAATAAAAAAATGAAAAGTTTGCAAGTAGCTCGCTGTACTAACTAAGCAATGTTAGTATAGTGATCTCCCCACTGTGCTAATATGTTCTGATATGGGGACTGTCCCCTTGCCAGAACACACCGGTCAGTCGATCAACTGCTGGTTTTCCAGCATGCTGATTTGACAGAAGCTGGTTGTGAGATTGGTTTCTGTTGGACAAGGGCCTGTACACACAGGTTTAATGTCATTCGGTTTCTATTGTACCAGCCGATATTCGGCCTGTGCGTAGGGGGCTTGAGTTATGTGCGATTCATCGCAATTACATGATTCTTTTGTAATTTCCACCGTTGGAGAAATTCTTTTTTTCATCTGTTTAGCAACCAGTCGCTACTTTTATGCCGCGTACACATCACTTTATGTGATGAAAAAAAACAACGTTTTAAATCATGAAATAAAACAACGTTTTTTAAACTTCATTTTCAAAAACTACGTTGCCTACACACCATCGTTTTTTCAAAATGCTCTAGCAAAGCGCGGTTACGTTCAGCACTCTTTTCCATTGAAGCTAGCTTCATAACTTTCTTCTGAGCATGCGTGGGTTTAAAAACTTTGTTTTGCCCACACACTATCATTTTAATTGACACAAAAAAGCGACGTTTTGAAAAACGACACAAAAAATTGAAGCATGCTTCAATTTTTTTTTGTCGTTTTTCACAAGACATAAAACAATGTTTTCCCCCACACACGGTCATTTTAATTGACGTTTTTCAAAGCATCGTTTTTTTCATCACATGATGACGTGATGGTGTGTACGCGGCATTAGTGATTAATCCTGGCAATTTTTTTTTTTACAAAGTAGATCCTGGCAATTTTTGTAACATGATGCGTTGTCGCTACATAATATTACTAATGTACTGTAGCTCTGGTTTTTAGCCTAGGACAAGGCAGAGAACCTTAAGCCTCGTACACACCATCAGATTGTTGGCAGGGGATTGTCTGTTGACTGGCCTAAAATCTGACCGCTAGTACGCTCCTTCAGACAATTTTTGTCCAACTTTCTGCCAACAAATGTTGGATGACATGCTAGTAAATTTTCCGCGGACAACGGTCTGTTGTCAGATTTTCTGATGGTCAGTACACAAGTCCGTCACACAAAAGTTGAAAATACAAACACGCATGCTCGGAATCAATGCTCACCAAACACAAAATTAGTAGAAGGGGCCCAAGGGTGGCGCTCAAGAGCTGAAATTCCTCAAAGTACGTCACTACGTTCGTGTTTGTTGGCCGACAATTGTGTACTGTTAGGGCCAGATTCTCATCCAGCGGCGTATCTCTGCGGCGGCGCAACGTATCCGATTTACGTTACGCCGCCGCAACTTAGACGGGCAAGTGCTGTATCCTCAAAGCACTTGCTCCGTAAGTTGCATCGGCACAGCGTAAATCGGCCGGCGTAAGCCCGCCTAATTCAAATTTGGATCAGGGGGGGCGTGTTTTATGCGCCGTCCGTGGAATTTCCCAGTGTGCATTGCTCCAAAGTACGCCGCAAGGACATCATTGGTTTCGACGTGAACGTAAATGACGTCCAGCCCCATTCACGGACGACTTACGCAAATGACGTAAGTTTTTCAAATTTCGACGCGGGAACGACGGCCATACTTAACATTGTTACGCCGCACTTATGCCTCATATAGCAGGGGCAACTATACGCCAGGAAAAGCCTAACGTAAACGTCGTAACTTTACTGCATCGGCCGGGCGTACGTTCGTGAATTTGCGTATCTAGCTGATTTACGTAAATCAGCTTACACGCCCCTAGCGGGCAGCGGAAAAATGCATTTACGATCCGACGGCGTAAGAGACTTAGGCCTGTCGGATCTAATGGATATCTATGCGTAACTGATTCTAAGAATCGGGCGCATAGATACGACGGCTCGGATTAGGACTTACAACGGCGTACATGGCGCTGCGCCGTCGTAAATCCTTTCAGAATCTGGGCCTTAGTATGCAAGACAAGATCCACACACGCCCTTTGGACAAAAATCAGACGCTTGGTTGGCCAACAATCTGATCATGTGTACCAGGCTTTAGCCTGGGTGCAATAAACTGATTGGTTGCCCATAGTATTACTGTGTAAAGAAAGCCCAGTAGACCCCTGAAATAAATGACCTGTTTGCATTCTTTACCTAAAGGACACAGAAGAAAACAGAACTAAGGGCTTTAACTATTTATTGATGGCAGCAGAAGCTGGTGACCGTCCTTCTATGATACACATTGCGCGAGCTTATGACACGGGAATTAATCTTACAAAATACAGGTAATAACAAAGACTAGGAATATACTTTACACTGCTATAATAATAATAATGTATATCCGTCTGTTTTTTGGTTTCTAGCTTATTTCTATTTCTAGATATTGTATTGCCCTTGTTCCAGAAAATATAATGGGCTATTTGCAGTTAAATAGAATCTGATATGCTAATACACATATCTGTACAGGATACAGGACTGGCAAGAAGCTCTGTTTTGGTACAATTCTGCTCTGAACATGACGGATTATGATGAAGGAGGAGAATATGATGGTACCCAAGATGAACCCAAATATCTACTGCTGGCTAGAGAAGCTGAAATGCTGCTTTCTGGGGGACATAACTTGGAGAAAGACCCACAACGATCAGGTAAAATAATTGCCCCATATAATTATTTAACCTTTCCAAAATAGGGTTAAAGCTTTTATTCCAAGGAGTTGGGGGGTGCATGGTCAAAGTGACATTGGGGGTTATTTACGAAAGGCAAATCCACTTTGCACTACAAGTGCAAACTACAAGTGAAAAGTGCACTTGAAATTGCACTTGGAAGTGCAGTCACTGTAAATCTGAGGGGTCGATCTGAAATGAGGGGAAGCTCTGCTGATTTTTTTCATCCAATCATGTGCAAGCTAAAATGCTGTTTTTTTTCCCTTGCATGTCCCCCTTAGCACTTGTAGTGCAAAGTGGCTTTGCCTTTCCTAAATATCCCCCAATGTCTCTTAACCTGCCTGGCGGTATCCCCGAGCGTGACTCGGGGTGGGTTTTTTAGGCTGCGATCGGTAACCCCGAGTCACGCTCGGGGTAGCTATGCAGAGCCTGCAGCCGCGCGCTGGCTTACCTTGTCCTGGATCCAGCGATGTCACCGCGCTGTGTGAGCGAGCGGGACCTCGCTTGCTTGCAAAGCATCCTCTAAATGACACTCGAGTGGTCAACTATCTGAGTATGGGTGTCCATTACAGTGATTTCCAGCTTCTAGATCATGGGTGCTCAACCTGTGGCCCTCCAGCTGTTGCAAGACTACAAGTCCCATCATGCCTTTGGGAGTCATGCTTGTAACTGTCAGCCTTGCAATGCATCATAGGACTTGTAGTTCCACAACAGCTGGAGGGACACAGGTTGATCACCCATGTTCTAGATCAGGGGTCTCCATACTTTTAAAGCAAAGGGCCAGTTTACGGTCTTTCTAAATTCAGGGGGGCCGGATTCTCTCAAGTTGGGGTAGAAAATGCCCCATGGCAGAGAATCAGTGAGAATAAACGTGGCCCCAGTGTTGGTGGGCAGTAGGAGGAGGAATAGTGCTCCATCATTGCTATTAGTCTAAGAAATATTGCTCCATTATTGGTGCCATTGGGAGCAATACTGCCCCAAGGGCCGGATGAAGGCTAGCAAAGGGCCACATCTGGCCCTTGGGCCGCACTTTGGAGACCCCTGTTCTAGATGGATCACAGAGGTATGGTATATGCAGTTATATTGGTCCAAACCGGACGAATGTAACTGTAAAAAATGCTATACCTGGAATTCTTCTTTAATGACTGACCTATGCACCTGTCTGGTTAAAGCGTGTCACAATGCAGCAATTTAAAGGTCCTTATGCCAATCTCACTCATTCCATTACCATTTTGAAACAGCTGACCAAGAAGCTAAAAATTGGCACATTAGCCTCAAAATGAACTTCCTCTAAAGGAAACAGAGGGTATATTTGTCCAACTTTTTGTATAACTTCAAACCTATTATCTATATATATAAAACTCAACGTGTCTGTGTGTGTGTGTATGTATGTTCCAGCATCACGTCCAAACGGCTAAAGATATTAACATGAAACTTGGCACACATGTTACTTATATGTCAGCAACAAACATAGGATAGGTGGTTTAACCCTTACCCACCCCCATTTGCCATGGTCGGGGTTTTCCTTTAAAGTCCCATTCAACTCTATGGGAAATACATGTTACTTCATAACTTCAAAACGGCTGTACATATTTCGATAACACTTGGTCACATGTTACTTATATGTCCACTTAAACTATAAGATAGTTAATTTATCCCTTAACTACCCCCATTTGTGAGGGTCGGGGTTTTTGTTTAACCACTTAAGGACCACCCCATGTACATATACGTCCACAATATGGCACGTACAGGCACATGGGCATATAGGTACGTCCTCGCCTATTAGCGGGTGGGGGGTCCGATCGGGACCCCCCCCGCTACATGCGGAGGTCGGGTCCGCTCGGGGAGCGATCCGGGACCACGGCGCGGCTATTTGTTTATAGCCGCTCCGTCGCGATCGCTCCCCGGAGCTGAAGAACGAGGAGAGCCGTGTGTAAACACGGCTTCCCCGTCCTTCACTATGGCGGCGCATCGATCGCGTCATTCCCTTTATAGGGAAGACACGATCGATGACGTCATTCCTACAGCCACACCCCCAAACAGTTGTAAACACATACTAGGTGCACCCTAACTCCTACAGCGCCACCTGTGGTTAACTCCCAAACTGCAACTGTCATTTTCACAATAAAGAATGCAATTTAAATGCATTTTTTGCTGTGAAAATGACAATGGTCCCAAAAATGTGTCAAAATTGTCCGAAGTGTCCGCCATAATGTCGCAGTCACGAAAAAAATTGCTGATCGCCGCCATTAGTAGTAAAAAAAAAAAAATAAATAAAAATGCAATAAAACTATCCCCTATTTTGTAAACACTATAAATTTTGCGCAAACCAATCGATAAACGCTTATTGCGATTTTTTTTACTAAAAATAGGTAGAAGAATACGTATCGGCCTAAACTGAGGAAAAAAAATGTTTTTATATATGTTTTTGGGGGATATTTATTACAGCAAAAAGTAAAAAATATTGCTTTTTTTTCAAAATTGTCGCTCTATTTTTGTTTATAGCGCAAAAACTAAAAACCGCAGATGTGATCAAATACCACCAAAAGAAAGCTCTATTTGTGGGGAAAAAAGGACGCCAATTTTGTTTGGGAGCCACGTCGCACGACCGCGCAATTGTCTGTTAAAGCGACGCAGTCCCGAACTGTAAAAACACCTTGGGTCTTTAGGCTGCATATTGGTCCGGGGCTTAAGTGGTTAAAGTCCCATGCAAATCAATGGGAAATGTATGTTCCCACATAACTTCTGTACGCCTGGAGATATTTCAATAATACCTGGTACACATATTACTTATATGCCAAATAAAAATATATGACAGTTAAATTAACCCTTACCTACACCCTTATATAAAAGATGGGTATATTTATATTACTATGATTTTCCTCCCCAAGACCGGGCAACGCCGGGTATTCAGCTAGTTGTTTATAAAAGGTCCTACCCATGGCATATATAATTTGTTGGACACTTACACTGTCTTCTTTTCCATCTAGGTGACTTGTACACAGAGGCTGCTGAAGCTGCAATGGAGGCTATGAAAGGAAGACTGGCAAATCAGTACTACCAGAAGGCAGAGGATGCTTGGGCAGCCATGGAGGAGTGATCTGCCCTACTCAGAGCAAAGACAATGGCAGCTTTAGCTACTCATCCAATAAGGAGTTTATTTTGTAGATGTTACAAAAAAATTTTTTCTTTCTGGATCTCCTTCTTGATTGTTTACACTGACCAAAAAAAAGAAAAAGAAAAAAAAAAGTGTATTTTTGTTAGATGTTGTACAGCGTATACGATAGTGTGCAGATCCAACAGTAGAACCTGTGTGGAATGACTGTTCCAGTGCATACCTTATGTGACAGTAAGTGATACTGCTGTCTTCTGCTGCATTGACAAAATCAAAAGACCTCACATAATCTGACTGCTGTCCCATTACACTCTGAGGTGTATCACCATCTCTCAGGAATAAAGTTCCAGCCACAGTATCATCACTTGCTTCTAGCTATAGTATAGGGTTGAACTCCTTAAATATTCATTCTAGTACTTGCTAAATATTCCAGCACTGAAATTCCTGTGCCTGTGTTCCCAGCTCCACCCCTCTGCTGAGACCCATTAATGGAGATGTGGAAGACTGATTAGGCAGAAACAGCCATACAAAAGGGAAGAGAAAAAACAGGATTTATTTTGCTGGAGTTACCTAGAGAAATTTAGAAGCCAAATTTCTATTTTACCCATTGACAATTGCCCTTATAGTGTAAATGCCAGTTATGGGTGGACTGACGCCTTTTAAGTATTGCAAATTTATTAGACTTGTGAAGTTTTAAGGTTTCTTACTTTTGCCTCTCTTTCAGGCCCTGTACACACGACCGAACATGTCCGCTGAAACTGGTCCGCGGACCAGTTTCCGCGGACATGTCCGACCGTGTGTATGGCCTAGCGGACAGGTTTCCTGGCCTAGCGGACAGGTTTCCAGCGGACAAAAGTTTCTTAGCATGCTTAGAAACTTGTCCACTGGAAACCTGTCCGTCGGACATGTCCGATGGTTAGTACGACTCATCGGACATGTCCGCTGGTATGACGTATAACCAGCGGCCCGAAATCCCGCGCATGCGTCGAATTGATTCGACGCATACGTGGAAGCATTGAACTTCCGTGTTAGAGAACGTCGGTGTCATACGTCACCGCGTTCTCTGTCCGCTGGGATTTAGGTCTGATGGTGTGTACACACATCAGACCAAAAGCTCCCAGCAGACACGTCCGATGAAAACGGTCCACGGACCGTTTTCATCGGACATGTCTCCTCGTGTGTACAAGGCCTCAGGCATAAATGATGAAATATAAAGAATATGTACTTCATTATTGCATAAGTCTGTAGGGGGCAGCACCATACTTACACTGAAAAGTGCAAGTAGTGCCTATCTGTTCCAAGAGAGGTGATTATGGAAAGAGAAAGGAATCGAGCATTGTCTCATACCTTGCTTAGGGGATGCATGCTTCCCTTTTGGTTTTAGCCCACCAATAGGTTTTAAAGATGTTAGTTTAAGCATTGAGGGCGATTAAACAAACATAGTGTATAAATATGTTATGTTGTCTTCTCATTTTTAATTTACACAAACTAAAGCCCCTTTCACACTGACGCGACTTTCAAGTCACGCGATTTTGCGCCCTCAAATTTGCCATGATTTCAGGGAATGCCTGTGTAAACTTGAGGTCTATGGACCTCAACTCGCATCAAATTTGGAACAAAGTAGTACTTTGAAGAAGTTGGTGCTACTTGAAGTCGCACAGATATTAATAGTTCTTATTGGGAATCATGGGGTACGACTTGTCATGCGACTTTGCACTTCCAAGTTGCAGGACAAGTCGCACAAGTGTTTAAAGGGCCTAAAAAGATAGTGGGTGCTGAAATATGCTGATCTGATATTTGTTTATATAGAATAGGTTGCAGGCTTTGCGGCACCTTTCTTTAAGCGTTCATGTCAATGGACGTTCAAATGCTGCGTATGTATGAAAATCAACAAGAAGAGGCCACGTTTGACCTGCTTTGCCACACCTCAGGACACTCTGCGTCTGAAAAAATGCAACAAAAAGCAGGTCAGATGCAGCCTATGAACTGCAATGTGTACTGTTCTATTTTGCTGACCTGGTTTTAGGTGCATACTAAATGCGGGGAAAAAAACACCTGTTGACATAAGCACTAAAATTGCCTATAGTAGATTGTGTTATAGTATTATGATTGCTTTTATTAAAACTGTGAAATTGCTATTTAGCTCATGCGCAACATTTTACGGAAGAAGGCACTGCTGCTGTCTCACAGTATAAGCTTGCCAGCCTTTCGGGGAAAAGAAGAGCGCTTTTCTTTTTCTTTTTTTATGCTATCCTATTGCTTGTAAAGCAGGTCCAGACTGGCAGCTGCTTAAACTGCTTTATTAGTACAATTAAAATGAATTGCTGCAACAAGATTTAGGACTGACTTCCCTTGCTGGATTACTTATCCATTACGCTTAGCAGGCTGTGTTCGTAAACATAGATGTGGGGTATTCTTCTTAAAATCAGTGTTTCCTATTTGTTCTGCTCCTGCCTCTAGTGATTGCTTTGTGCAGATTTAATTTGGTAGTCCTGTTTTTTATAGGCATAGGCAGTACTGCAGGAAAATGTATAACGTTTGACTTAATTAGGGGCATGAATGGTAATGGGTAAAGTTAGGTAGACTAGGAGTAACGCCTCGTACACACGACTGGTTTTCCTGATGAGAAAACTGCAATTTTTTAGATTGATTGGGAAAACCGGCCGAGTGTATGCTCCATAGCAGTTTTCCCGACAAGAAAACTGCCTGCAAAAAATGAAAACCTGCTCTATTTTTCCCCGTCAGTTTTTTTCTCTTCACAAAAACAGCTTGTGTGTATGCTTTTCCGAGGGGGAAAAAAGCGTGCATGCTCAGAATCAAGTATGAGACGGGAGCGCTCGTTCTGGTAAAACTAGCGTTCGTAATGGAGATAGCACATTCGTCACGCTGTAATGGACTGAAAAGCACAAGGCTGAAAAGCGCGAATCGTCTCTCACCAAACTTTTACTAACACGAGGATCAGCAAAAGCAGCCCAAAGGGTGGCGCCAATTGAATGGAACGTTCGTACGTGTTGGACGTCCCCGCACTTTGGTCGAGCGTTTTTTTTGACTGACTGTGTGTATGCAAGGCAGGCTTGAGAGGAATCGCGTCTGAAAAAATGTCGGGTTTTGGCATGTCGGGAAAACCGGACGTGTGTACAGGGCATAAGGTTTGAAAAGTCAATTTTATTTATAGTAATGTTGGCATTTATATTAAACAACATCCAGGCAACAAAAAACTTTGTATAGACCAGCTTTTTTTTTAACTGGACTGCATATGCCTAAAGAAAAACAACAAAAAAGTCAGTGTTTTCCAAGGTCTCTCTGATATGGGTTAGCTTGTCTCCAAGTACCCCTTAATATGTACTTTATTGCCACTACGCTCTGATTCTCTGTGCATGAATTCCAAGCAATCTCTTTAGGTTTTAAAAAAACAAAAATACCTAATCTAATTGGTTTTAAGACATGGAATTTAGTAGTCCTTTAATATGTACCTCCTATGATGTGGTATGTAGACTTTTTTCTCAAGTTAGCCAAGATGGGGACTTTATCTCCGGTTTGACTTTCATTTCACCAATGGAAACAACCCCATGATTATTTTATTATATGGAATAGGCTTTTCTGTTCCTGTTTTATCTTGTAAGGAATAGGTGTATGGTAGGCAGAATTGGTAGTGAAGACCTTTTTATGGGGCCCTGGTTTACATATTGAAGAAGGACCCTTAAAAGTTTAACGTCCCCACTAAGGCTGCATTCACATCTAGACGGACGAAATCGCGGCGTTTTGTCGCCGCAAATCGCGGTAAAAATAGCGGCGTTTTGTACCGCGATTTGCGGCGACAAAACGCGGGTATTGTCCGCCTAGATGTGTCCCAAGATGACCCCCTCTATGGAGATGATTGCCATCTCCTAGCCGAACGCTCGAAGACGCCTGAAAAAAAGGTCCGGGACCTTTTTTCACGCCGCAGGCGACAGGCGTTCGGCGTGGAGATGTGAACCATCTCCATAGAGGGACATGTATTTCCAGCCCTCTGGCGGCAGAGGCGTAGCGCTACAGGCGTAAAAACGCCTAGATGTGAATGGGGTCTAAGGCTGGCTACTATTTTTGTTAGTTTTGTTTGTTAGTTTTTATTATTATTATTGTCGCCACTGGTGGTGTTGTAGAATTTTATCTTTTCTTTTCAAACTTTTTTGCCAGTCAGGCTGCAAAGGCTAAGCCGAGGATTGTTAGGTAATATTGAAGTACACTTTGTAGTTTCATGAAATTGAAATGGGAAAACAAATGCAATGCTATATTTACAACTGATATCTCTTAGGTGTTGATGAATATGGAACATAAAGGCTTTGGAATATTTAACTATTAATTATTGTGCATAGTTGATGAATTGTAATATTCAGTAAGAAATAAGAAAAGGCATAGTGATTTGACTGAAGAAAAGTATCTGTGGTCTACGGTAATACAAGAGATGATGATTTAATTTTTGGATATTCTGGGCTGTTCACTTTGTATGCATGAGAGTCAGTGTGCTAATACATAATACATCTATGGGACATGCTGTGCTTTTTGGTAGCAACCTTTCCTGTCCCTTTTTTATATATTCTATATTTGCCTTATGCTACAGACATTTCTTGATTCTGGTTTTGGATTAAGTTTAACAAAATGACTATTGGTAAATACCACAAAAAATTGCAGCAACTTTTTCCATTTCTGTATATACAGACTTTTACTAAATTCCTTCAGGTAATTGTAAAGCATTTTTTTTTATTAAAATAACATGTTATACTTTTACCTGCTCTGTGCAATTATATTGCACAGAGCAGCCCTGAACCTCCTCGTTGGGGGTCCCCCGATGTCACCTTAAGGCTAGTCCTCTTCTCCGAGTGCCCCCATAGAAAGCTGAGAGTGGTTTTAGGTGTTTGGGGTGGAGTCAAAGACAGCGGAAGTATTTCTGTTACCTTTAATGCATAGAATACATTAGGGTAAAAAAAAAAGAAACCTTCTGTCTTTAGATCTACTTTATATATACCATAGAACTGTGTAATTCCAAGAATATAACCAAATACACACAGGGATGGGAAAAAAAGGCAATTTTGGAACTTGCTAAATAATGGAAAACCAAGGTTCCCAGGACACTGAAATGTTCTACCAATCTTCATCCAGTACCATGCTACAAGATTTTTTTTTAATGCAAACACTCTTATATTGCAAGTTAAAACAATGAATGCATGCACATATGTAAAGCTAAGGCCTTGTACACACGGTCGTACAAAACCGATGAGAATGGTGCGACGGACCGTTTTCATCGGTTCACCTCTGAAGTGGCCGTACGGCCTGATATGTGTACACACCGTCAGTCCAAAATCCAATCGGGTCAGAACGCGGTGACGTCAAACACACAACGTGCTGAATAAAACTAAGTTCAATGCTTCCAAGCATGCGTCGACTTGATTCTGAGCATGCGCGGGTTTTGAACCAGTGCTTTTCTGTACTAACCATCGGTTTGGTCCGATGAGGCAGCGGTCCATCGGTTCGGTTTTGAAGCATGTTTTAAAATTTTGGACCGAAGAAAAAAAGACCGATAGCCTATACACACGGTCGGTTTGGTCCGATGAAACTGAACTTCGGTTCATTCTCATCGGACCAAACCGACCGTGTGTACGGGGCCTAAGTGTCTTGTGGCTTTTCTATGTCATACACTAGAAGAATTGCACTCAAAAACTTTATTTCAGGAATGGTCGTTCAGTTTTCGTTACAAACACATTTCTAAGGCCCCTTTCACACGGGGCGGATCAGTAATGATCCGCCCAGTGAACCTCCGTATGCTCAGCGGCGATCGCTCCGTTGATCCCCACTGAACTGGCGAATGACAGGGCGGTCCCCGCACACTGTGCAGGGACCGCCCTGTCTTTTCTCCGCTCTCCCCTATGGGGGGGATCAAATGAACACGGACCGTCTGTCCATGTTCATCCGATCCGCAGACGGAAGGAAAAATAGGGTTTTCTTCCATCTGCAGAATCGGATGAATGCGGAAGCGGGTGAGATCGGGTGTCAGCGGATGTTCATCCGCTGACCACTGCAATCTCATAGGGACCAATGTATGTCCCTTTTTCATTCGCAGACGGATGGATGAAAAAGCGGACATACGGTCCGCAGGTGTGAAAGGGGCCTAACAGTAAATGGAGTTTTCGTTTAGGAAATTTAAATTATTCCAAAAGCAAATGTTAAAGCAAACTAAATTTTAAAGTACTTTTGAAAAACATTTATCAAGTCATTGAATGTACTGATGAGAATTTTCATACAAACATTTATTCGAAAATCTGTGGGCAAATTTTAGTATGTAATTATACTCCTATATTTGCATACATGCAGAAACAATTACTGCACAGAATATTGTGGATCCTGCTACTCCTACCCTCTGTTCTCCCTTCTTGTTTGTTTACTGCTGCATTTTTTTTAAATGAGTAAGGCCCTGTACACACGATCAGTCCAAACCGATGAAAACGGACTGAAGTTCAGTTTCATCGGTCCAAACCGACCTTGTGTATGCCCCCATCGGTCTGTAGTCCTTCAGTCCAAAAACTGAGAACTTGCTTTAAAATTGGACCGATGGACGCATGACCGATAGGTCAAAACCGATGGTTAGTACACAAAAGCATCGGTTCCAAACCCGGGCATGCTCAGAATCAAGTTGACACATGCTTGGAAGCATTGAACTTCATTTTTCTCTGCACGTCGTTGTGTTTTACGTCACCGCGTTGGACTTGATCGGTTTTTGAACTGATGGTGTGTACACATATCAGGCCGTGCGGCCACTTCAGAGGTGAACCGATAAAAACGGTCCGACGGGCCAGTCTCATCGGTTTGGTCCGACCATGTGTACTGGGCCTAAGGCCTCGTACACACGATCAGTCCAAACTGATGAAAACGGACTGAAGTTCAGTTTCATCGGTCCAAACCGACCGTGTACGCCCCATCGGTCTGTAGTCCTTCAGTCCAAAAACAGAGAACTTGCTTTAAAATTGGACCGATGGACGGCTGACCGATGGGTCAAAACCGATGGTTAGTACACAAAAGCATCGGTTCCAAACCCGGGCATGCTCAGAATCAAGTCCACACATGCTTGGAAGCATTGAACTTCATTTTTCTCTGCACGTCGTTGTGTTTTACGTCACCGCGTTGGACTTGATCGGTTTTTGAACTGATGGTGTGTAGCCACATCAGACCATCAGTCTGCTTCATCGGTGAACCGATGAAACTGAAAGCGGTGGTTCACCCTGCAGAACAACATTTCAGCATAAAATCCGGCATAGTAGCGCGAGCTACAGTATGCCGGTCTTAATTTTTTTATCCCCGTACTCACTGTTATATCGTACATAGACGATTCCGTCTGCCGCGGGGAATGGGCGTTCCTAGCAAGAGGGAGGGTGATTGACGGCCGGCCCTGGCACGTCACGCTCCCCGAAGACAGCCGGAGTAGGTCTCGGCTCTTCACGGCGCCTGCGCACAGGCTATGCACAGGCGCTGTGAAGAGCCAAGCCTATTTCGGCTATTTCCGGAGAAGCGTGACGTGCCAGGGCCGGCCGTCAATCACCTTCCCTCTCCATAGGAACGCCCATTCCCCGGAATCTTCTATGTACGATATAACAGTGAGTACGGCGATAAAACAATACAGACAGGCATACTGTAGCTCGCGCTACTATGCCGAATTTAATGCTAGAGGGAAACAATTTTTTTTTTTTTTTTTTTTTTTTTTTATATAGGGTGAACCCCCGCTTGAACTTCAGTCTGTTTTCATCAGTTTGGGCTGATCATGTGAACAGGGCCTCAGAGGTAAGGTCTTAAAAAGTAGGAGAGGGGAAGTATTGGGTAGGGATAGAACTGCCCTATTACATACCCAGTTCTGGCAAAGTAGATGTACAAATTATTGCAATTTCATAGTGTTTGCAATAAAAATAAATAAAACCCTGGACCACTAGAATGCAACAAGTGCAGAAGAGGAACAGTTACGTTTATTTCCTTGTATTCTTGCCCTAGACATAAATGAGAAAATAACCCTTGCAGTGCAGGCACAGCTCCACTGCAAGGGATATATATAAATAGATTTTTTATTTTATTTTTTGCCCTGAGTTGGGCTTTAATAACAGGAAAGACTTTCATGTTTTGATGCAATGCCTTCCTAACTATAGCTCGGATCACCTAAACCAGGACTGTCAATAACTTTCACAAATTTAATCTAGATTTAGGATTCTTTTTCCCTGGACCCAACCCATACCCTGCCCAACATTTGGTTTAATTACACCTAATGTGTTAAGCTCCATCCCTCATGATCTTTTTAGAACTGGGCAACAAAACTGAGATTTTCAGGAATTGTGCTTTTCTGTAGTTCAAACCTTTTTGTATGCAGTTTAATGCTTGTTTTATTTCATATACTTAGACTTTAAGGTTGAATGTAATTGTCTACCTTTTAATTACACACACTTCATATTTTGTGCAGATGCTTATTTTTTACTATATATCCGAGCGCACCTTTATTAATTGGTTTTGAAAATCCAAAATGTGATGGGTAGTTCCAAATGTAATGTTTACAATACAAAATAAAAAAATAAATCAAAAAAATATGCAATGTATTTGAAATCCTAGGGATATTGCTTGCGATGCCCGTTTGGCGAATACTGTGTTTGTTACAATGAGCTGTATGTAAAAATAAAAAAAAAAAAAAAAAATGTCTACATTAAGTTTTAATGATAACAGAGCAGCTTGTTTGAGAGAATGTGCAAAATAACTTTTATGTGCAAAGAGCATGTAATATGAGTTTTTAACTCATTATCTCAATGTTTTATTCTATTTTGTCAAATAAACAGTAATACTGTTTCATACATTTGCGCACTTGTACTTTTTGATGAACATGTGTGCTCCAGAATTACTTCCTATGTACCGTATTTACATTTACCATATTTTGGCAGCAATTGCAGTGCATAAAACAAGTCACGCCAGTCTCTTCCCTACAGAAGCTAACAAGTTATTGTCCATAAGGCTCTATCCAATCCTATGCGAGCGTTAACACAGGTTTTATTTTCGTAGCTCATTCACTTTGACTGAGCCCTTAAAAAAACATTTAATTAAAAAAAATGCAGAACACCCCAACACACATTTGTGAATTTTCATCTGTATATTGTGGTGTGCCTACATGTGCATCATAACGTACCTGAATACAGGCACATAGGTGTTAGCAAAGTCAGCAGAAAGAAAATAAGCCCCCTGCAGGTTTTAGCACTGCATACTAGCACATTATAACAGACTTGCCTGCAAACGGAGCCCCCTCCCCCCCCCCCCCCCCCAGTGCAGCACTCACGGCTTCCTCTGCGCTTCCAGCTTCACCACTCCCACGCATGGCACGGGAGGCACATCGCTGCGGCACACAGTGCGGTCCATAAATGTGGTCTGAGTTCTCTTCTGTTCTTAAAACCCTGCCTGTTCACTACCACTTTAACCACTTAAGCCCCGCACCAATATGCTGCTAAATGCCCAAAGGCGTTTTTACAATTCGGCACTGCGTCGATGCGACGTGGCTCCCAAACAAAATTGACGTCCTTTTTTTCCCACAAATAGAGCTTTCTTTTTTTGGTGGTATTTGATCACCTCTGCGGTTTTTATTTTTTGCGCTATAAACAAAAATAGAGCGACAATTTTGAAAAAAATGCAATATTTTTTAATTTTTGCTATAATAAATATCCCCCAAAAACGTATATAAAATTTTTTTTTTCCTCTGTTTAGGCCAATACGTATTCTTCTACCTATTTTTGGTAAAAAAAAAAATCGCAAAAAGGGTTTATCGATTGGTTTGCGCAAAATTTATAGCGTTTACAAAACGGGATAGTTTTATAATTTCTTTTTTTTTTTACTACTAATGGCGGCGATCAGCGATTTTTTTCGTGACTGCGTCTTTATGGCGGACACTTCGGACAATTTTGACACATTTTTGGGACCATTGTCATTTTCACAGCAAAAAATGCATTTAAATTGCATTGTTTATTGTGAAAATGACAGTTGCAGTTTGGGAGTTAACCACAGGGGGCGCTGAAGGAGTTAGGGTTCACCTAGTGTGTGTTTACAACTGTAGGGGGGTGTGGCTGTAGGTCTGATGTCATCGATCGAGTCTCCCTATAAAAGGGATGACTCGATCGATGCAGCCGCCACGGGGAAGCCGTGTTTACATACGGCTCTCCCCGTTCTTCAGCTCTGGGGAGCGATCGCGAGGGGGCGGCTAGAAACGAATAGCCGCGCCCTCATCCCGGATCGCTCCCCGCGGGTTTCCGACCGCCGCATGTAGCGGGGGGGTCCCGATCGGACCCCTGACCTGCGGAAAGGCGGGGACG
The DNA here is from genome assembly GCF_905171775.1 of Rana temporaria. NCBI lineage: Eukaryota > Metazoa > Chordata > Amphibia > Anura > Ranidae > Rana > Rana temporaria. The sequence continues at coordinate 55,437,392 of NC_053494.1, read as the reverse complement.
TACATGTACGCCCATATGCCTGTACGTGCCATTCTGTGGACGTACATATACATGCGGCGGTCGTTAAGCGGTTAAGGGAATCAAAGGGATCCCCCATCCATCTGTTTTTAGAGGATCAGATGTCGGCAGGTGTAAACGGACACATGTCCGTTTAGATCCGCCGTTTCATAGAGGCCAATGGTTGGTCTGATCGGGTCCCCCTAAAAAAATTGATAGGTGGACCCAATCGGTCCGCTCGTGTGAAAGGAGCCTAAAGGCCCGTACACACGATACGAAAATCGGAAACAAAATTTTGTTCTACGAACAATCTGCTGATTTTCAGATCGTTAATATGGTGCTGTCGACAGCTGATTACGTTTTTTAATCTGACAAAAGCTTTGTCGGATGTGAACTCAACGTTCGATTTTCATTTAATTAGTACGGTTTTCTTACAAAAAATAAGAGCAAGACTACGCATGCTTAGTAACGAAAGAGTACATACAAAACTATTCAACACAAACGGACGTTCGGTCGTTCGAAAATCTAATCGTGTGTACAAGGCTTAATGCCACTTACACACGACCGTTTTTCAGGTTGTAAACATTTTTTTTTTTTATGTCATTAAAAGCGATCGTGTGTGGGCTCCAGAGCATTTTTCACGATTTAAAAAAATGGGCATTAAAAATTTCGAAAATAGTTTTTGTGGAGGGCGCTAATTATAGTGCTATATACTTGAATATAATAATTGATTATTACCAAAAAATTACCAATATATAAATCAAATGCACACAAGTGATAATAATACATAAAATGATGATGCAAAAATAATCACTAGAAAATTAAAAAGAATTTTAAAAAATATAAATATATATATGTCCCAATATCAGTGTGGAATCCAATAATGAATCCATAATTGCTTGCTTAAGGTGATGTAAGTGATCCTCCACCATACATTCAAAGGGCCCCCCTGAAGACGTAATCCAACGAAACGTATGTCGGTGGCAGTACCTGGTCACGTGCCTGTACACGCCATCTCCGGCGCTTGGGGAAGCAGGGCTGGTGGAACACGCGCCGCCTACGAGGCCAAGCCTAGCAACACCGCAAAGGAATTTGTTACACGCCTGCAGCCCCAGTGCCGGGAAGGCACATTTTAATGTGAGGAGCCACTTGCCATTTTTTATACATCAATTTTAAATAAACAGTATTACGCTATGGGCTTTTTCTCTGTTTGTTTATACATTGTATCATACATCTTACCTGGACTCCGGGAGTGAGGCATTAGGAAGTTTTCCAGCTATCCATCATGTGTACAGGCACAATCCTGTCAACACTTTATTTGACTTTCTTTTTCAGTAAAGAAGTCAAATAATTGTGGTAAGCGCATCTTATATCTGAGCACTTTTGGGTGAAGACAGAATATTTGAATGTATGGTGGAGAATCACTTACATCACCTTAAGCAAGCAATTACGAATTCATTATTGGATTCCACACTGATATTGGGACTTTATTTATATATATTTATATATATATATATATATATATATATATATATATATATATATATTTATATTTTTTTAAATTTCTAGTGATTATTTTTGCATCATCAGTTTATGTATTATTATCCCTTGTGTGCATTTGATTTATATATTGTTAATTTTATTGGTAATAATCAATCAATTATTATATTCAAGTATATAGCACTATAATTAGCGCCCTCCACAAACACTGTTTTCAATTTATGGTTCACACCAAATTTAGTGGAGGAGCTTAGACACTATTCATATTTATTTTGGCGCTGATTCTACCCATCTTTATTAAAAAATTCGAACATGCTCTAATTTTACACGTCGTTTTTAACGTTGTCGTTTTTTTACGTCGTAAAAAATGGTCGTGTGGGCTTTAACAACGTGAAAAAAACGCGCATTCTCAGAAGCAAGTTATGAGACGGGAGCGCTCGTTCTGGTAAAACTAACGTTCGTAATGGAGTAAGCACATTCATCAAGCTGTAACAGACTGAAAAGCGCGAATTGTCTTTTACTAACACAAAATCAGCTAAAGCAGCCCAAAGGGTGGCGCCAGCCGAATGGAACTTCCCCTTTTATAGTGCCAATTAAGCCTTAACAAAATAAACTGGAAGCTGATTATAGTGCCGTCGTACGTGTTATACGTCACTGTGCTTTGCTAAAGCATTTTTTTTTCACGATCGTGTGTAGGCAAGGCCGTTTTAATGATCGGTTGAAAAAAATTTTGTTTTTTCTAGACCCTTAAAAATGTCATTTTTTACAACCAGAAAAACGGTCGTGTGTATGCGGCATAAGAGTTCAAGATGGATGCCAGACAGATATAAAATACACAAATTTATGTAGCTCTGCATTCACTAATACATCATTTTTTTTTTTTTTTACTGTATATCTTAATCATACTGTGCAAGACACAGTGGATTCACAGACCCTGGATTATAGGCTGGTATCTTTAGGTGATTGGGCACTGGCAAGTTTTTGAGGACATGCCCCCTTGGCTACCCCTCTATAAACCGTACCTCACTCTGTGAGCTGGGGTCCTGCGATTGGGGACTGGAACGCCAGAACGGGGGGATGCCTTTGTTAAAAAGGCATCTCCCTGGTCTGCCTAGATATACAACACTGATTGTCTGCTCCCTCTCATCAGGAGCAGCGATCAATGACGTGTCACAGTAAGCCACGCCCCCTAACAGAATCACTCCCTAGGACACATTTGACCCCTTTCCCGCCCCCTACTGGTTAACCCCTTCCCTGCCAATGACATTTATACAGTAATCAGTGCATTTTTATAGCTGTATAAATGTGAATGGTCCCAAAATAGCGTCAAAAGTTTCCCATGTGTACGCCATAATGTTATAAAAATCCCAGATCGCCGCCATAACTAGTAAAAAAAAAAAAATTAATTCTAAAAATGCCATAAAACTACCCCCTATTTTCTAGACGCTATAACTTTTGCGCAAACCAATCAATATACACTTATTGCAATTTTTTTTTTACCAATGTGTAGAAAAATACATATCGGCCGAAACTGAGCAACTTTTTTTTTTTCTATATTTTTTGGAAATATTTATTATAGCAAAAAGTAAACAATATTGCTTTTTTTTCAAAATTGTCGCTCTATTTTTGTTTATAGCACAAACAATAAAAACTGCAGAGGTGATCAAATACCACCAAAATAAATCTCTATTTGTGGGGAAAAAAAGGACGTCCATTTTGTTTGGGAGCCATGTCACACGACCGCGCAATTGTCAGTTAAAACGACGCAGTGCCGAATCGCAAAAAGTGGCCCGTCATTTGGCAGCCAAATGGTCCGGGGCTGAAGTGGTTAAAGGCTGACCTCATCTTTTGCATGACCTGGAAATTGTTGGCTGGAATATTTTTCCCACACTACTAACATTATCAATAATACCATATGAATATTCTTCTGATGACAAGTTTATAGAAGGATTAAAGTTATCACCTGATTTAAGGGATTTGAATTTTAGTTGAATGTACAATAAAACAATATGGCAGTTAGAGAGGATCAGAAAAATTATATGGAGATTTTAAAGTTGTACTGTTGTAATAAAGTTATTTGTAGTTCAATTATAAGGTGTAAACCGTGCCTCAAAAATCCTGCCTCAAAAAAATTCCTACCTTTTTTCTTTTGCTGCCCGCCAATCGCTACATGTCGGGTCAACTTTGCAGCAACTGTGAAGCAAAGTATCGCAGCCGTGGCATGCAAACATCCCGGTTCACTGCTTATTGCAGCTTAAGGGGGCTATTGTCAAGTGTGAAAAACAGCTCAACCGCACATTTTTGTTGCTCCCTAACCGCAAGTCTAAACGAGGTCTAAAGGTCCTTTGTAGATTTGTCTCTCTCCATCATAATCACTGATAAAGATTCCATATTAACCCTCTAGACCAGGGGTGGCAAACACAAGGTCCGCGGGCCGAATCCAGCCCGCCAGGCCTTGTCATGTGGCCCGCGCAGCAGCCCCCATCAGCAAGGGGATCTCTCTCCTGGCATTAATCATCGAGGGGCCGAGCCGAGGACAGATAGGCCTGAGAGCCCGGAAGTCGGGAAAATAGTTCAACCACGGCTGCCTCCTCCTTGACCTCTCCCCCCCTGACCCCGCCCCCCCCAAGAGGCGAGAAGCGGCGGGCGCAGCATCTCCTGTGCCTCCAGAGCGGGGATTGCTCTAACTTCCTCTTCAGTGAAATGAGGCCCGGGGAACAGACTGACTGGGGACCCAGAGGACGGGCACGCTGCCAGGGAGCTGCTGGAAGGATCATAGGAAACATACAGGCATGAAAAGTAGGACTAGCAGTCTCTCTCGTCATCTCTCAGCCTCCCCCTTTCCAAAATCACCAGTGCTTCAAAAAAACACAATTGTACAAATATATAAATAAATAAACTAGTTTTATTAAATTATTAATAAAATGTTCATTCATAGCCATGTTTTTGGATGGTTTTTATTGATTGTTATATGGAATTAGTTTGTTTACTTATATTGCAATAGTGTATAAGAAGGCCTAATGTACACTGCTTAGCACCACCTGGATATAAATACCTATGCAAAACCAAGAGTAAAGAATAACAATATAAATATAAAATGATCTGCTAATTAAATGACAGAAGACCTAAACGGAAGCAGCTGTTTAAAAAACATATAAAAATTAGCACTCTAACGCTTATTGATGAAAAAGGTAAGTCCATTCAATAAAATAAAGCACAAACAGCGCTAATCATTAGGTGGAGTAATCACAACCACCATGAAATCCAAGGTAGATGTAGAACAGCAGATGAAAAATGTCCAAGAAGGAGTGTTTAAAAAGAAGAATGTAGCAGCGTGCACCATCCACCAAAATCCTTTCAATCCACCACTTGTGAACACTCGCCCCGTCGGGGTTCAAACTCACCACAATGAAATAAATGATAAGCCTTTCAGTGAATCAAACTTCATTGACCATGGACCTCTGCAGACAGCATCTATCATGGAGCCACTTATGATAAGGAACTGTCATTTGGAGTTGTAGCAGCCATTTCCCTTTGATGAATGTATAAACAACCTTTAGGTCCAAATATCTGTAATTGTTGACTGGTTAGCTCTTGGGCTCGCTCCTTAACCACTTAAGCCCCGGACCAATACGCTGTCTAAAGACCCAAGGTGTTTTTACAATTTGTCACTGCGCTGCTTTAACTGGTAATTGCGCGGTCATGCAATGTTGTACCGAAACGAAATTTGCGTCCTTTTCTTCCCACAAATAGAGCTTTCTTTTGATGGTATTTGATTGCCTATGCGATTTTTATTTTTTGCGATATAAACGGAAAAAGACCGAAAATTTTGAAAACAAAAGATTTTTCTTATAACAAAAAGTAAAAAATATCGAATAAACTAAATTTTAGTCAAACATTTAGGCCAAAATGTATTCAGCCACATGTCTTTTGTAAAAAAAATCGCAATAAGCGTATATTTATTGGTTTTCGCAAAAATTATAGCGTCTACAAACTAGGGTACATTTTCTGGAATTTACACAACTTTTATTTTATGACTGCCTATCTCATTTCTTGAGGTGCTAAAATGGCAAGGCAGTACAAAACCCCCCCAAATGACCCCATTTTGGAAAGTAGACACCCCAGGGAAACTGCTGAGAGGCATGTTGAGTCCATTGAATATTTTTTTTTTTTTGTCCCAAGTAATTGAATAATGACAAAAAAATAAAAATAAAAAAAAAATTACAAAAAGTTGTCACTAAATGATATATTGCTCACACATGCCATGGTTATATGTGGAATTGCACCCCAAAATACATTCTGCTGCTTCTTCTGAGTACGGGGATACCACATGTGTGGGACTTTTTGGGAGCCTAGCCGCGTACGGGACCCCAAAAACCAAGCACCACCTTCAGCATTTCTAAGGGCGCAAATTTTTGATTTCACTCCTCACTACCTATCACAGTTTCGAAGGCCATAAAATGCCAAAATAGCACAAAACCCCCCCCAAATGACCCCATTTTGGAAAGTAGACACCCCAAGCTATTTGCTGAGAGGCATGTCGAGTCCATGGAATATTTTATATTTTGACACAAGTTGCGGGAATATGACAAACTGATTTTTTTTTGCACAAAGTTGTCACTAAATTATATATTTCTCACACATGCCATGGTTATATGTGGAATTGCACCCCAAAATACATTCTGCTGCTTCTCCTGAGTACAGGGATACCACATGTGTGGGACTTTTTGGGAGCCTAGCCGCGTACGGGACCCCGAAAACCAATCACCACCTTCAAGATTTCTAAGGGCATAAATTTTTGATTTCACTCCTCACTACCTATCATAGTTTTGAAGGCCATACAATGCCAAGATGGCACACAACCCCCCCAAATGACCCCATTTTGGAAAGAAGACACCCCAAGCTATTTGCTGAGAGGCATGTTGAGTCCATGGAATATTTAATTTTTTTGCCCCAAGTGATTGAATATTGACCAAAAAAATAAATAAAAAATAAATTACAAAACGTTGTCACTAAATGATATATTTCTCACACATGCCATGGTTATATGTGGTATTGCACCCCAAAATACATTCTGCTGCTTCTCCTGAGTACGGGGATACCACATGTGTGGGACTTTTTGGGAGCTTAGCCGCGTACGGGACCCCGAAAACCAATCACCACCTTCGAGATTTCTAAGGACATAAATTTTTGATTTCACTCACACAAATCTTGAAGGTGGTGATTGGTTTTCGGGGTCCCGTACGCGGCTAAGCTCCCAAAAAGTCCCACACATGTGGTATCTCCGTACTCAGGAGAAGCAGCAGAATGTATTTTGGGGTGCAATTCCACATATAACCATGGCATGTGTGAGAAATATATCATTTAGTGACAACGTTTTGTAATTTTTTTTTTTTGGTCAATATTCAATCACTTGGGGCAAAAAAATGTAATATTCCATGGACTTAACATGCCTCTCAGCAAATAGCTTGGGGTGTCTTCTTTACAAAATGGGGTCATTTGGGGGGGTTGTGTGCCATCTTGGCATTTTATGACCTTCATAACTATGATAGGTAGTGAGGAGTGAAATCAAAAATGTATGCCCTTAGAAATCTTGAAGATGGTGATTGGTTTTCGGGGCCCCGTACGTGGCTAGGCTCCCAAAAAGTCCCACACATGTGGTATCCCCGTACTCAGGAGAAGCAGCAGAATGTATTTTGGGGTGCAATTCCACATATAACCATGGCATGTGTGAGAAATATATCATTTAGTGACAACTTTGTGCAAAAAAAAATCAGTTTATCATATTCCCGCAACTTGTGTCAAAATATAAAATATTCCATGGACTCGACATCCCTCTCAGAAAATAGCTTGGGGTGTCTACTTTCCAAAATGGGGTCATTTGGGGGGTTTATGTGCTATTTTGGCATTTTATGGCCTTCGAAACTGTGATAGGTAGTGAGGAGTGAAATCAAAAATTTACACCCTTAGAAAGCCTGAAGGCGGTGATTGGTTTTCGGGGTCCCGTACGCGGCTAGGCTCCCAAAAAGTCTCACACATGTGGTAGCCCCGTACTCAGGAGAAGCAGCAGAATGTATTTTGGGGTGTAATTCCACATATGGGGGGAGTATGTTTTGCGCGTGGGTGTAAGCGTTACTGGCACTAACTAGCTACCTAGCGGCACCAGCGACACAATACAGCGATCAGAAAAATGATCGCTTAGTGATGCTGGCAATAGGGGGGTGAAAGGGTTAACTCTAGGGGCAATCAGGGGTTAAAAACCTTTATTAGAAAATGTATGGGGGTACCTAACGCTATAAAAACCTAGCGGGCGAACCTCAAAAAATAACTAGCTACCTAGCGGCACTAATACAGCGATCAGAAAAATGATTGCTTAGTGACGCTGGTAATAGGGGGTAAAAGGGTTAACTCTAGGGGCAATCAGGGGTTAAAACCTTTATTAGAAAATGTATGGGGGTACCTAACGCTATAAAAACCTGGCGGGCGAACCTCAAAAAATAACTAGCTACCTAGCGGCACCAGCGACACTAATACAGCGATCAGAAAAAAACGATCGCTTAGTGACGCTGGCAATAGGGGGTGAAAGGGTTAACTCTAGGGGCAATCAGGGGTTAAAAACCTTTATTAGAAAATGTATGGGGGTACCTAACGCTATAAAAACCTGGCGGGCGAACCTCAAAAAATAACTAGCTACCTAGCGGCACCAGCGACACTAATAAAGCGATCAGAAAAACGATCGCTTAGTGACGCTGGCAATAGGGGGTGAAAGGGTTAACTCTAGGGGCAATCAGGGGTTAAAACCTTTATTAGAAAATGTATGGGGGTACCTAACGCTATAAAAACCTGGCGGGCGAACCTCAAAAAATAACTAGCTACCTAGCGGCACCAGCGACACTAATACAGCGATCAGAAAAATGATCGCTTAGTGGCGCTGGCAATAGGGGGTGAAAGGGTTAACTCTAGGGGCAATCGGGGGTTAAAACCTGTATTAGAAAATGTATGGGGGTACCTAACGCTATAAAAACCTGGCGGGCGAACCTCAAAAAATAACTAGCTACCTAGCGGCACCAGCGGCACTAATACAGCGATCAGAAAAACGATCGCTTAGTGACGCTGGCAATAGGGGGGTGAAAGGGTTAACTCTAGGGGCAATCAGGGGTTAAAACCTTTATTAGAAAATGTATGGGGGTACCTAACGCTATAAAAACCTGGCGGGCGAACCTCAAAAAATAACTAGCTACCTAGCGGCACGAGCGACACTAATACAGCGATCAGAAAAACGATCGCTTAGTGACGCTGGCAAAAGGGGGGTGAAAGGGTTAACTAGGGGGTGATCAAGGGGTTAAAAGTGTTAGGTCCAGTGTAGCCCCCTACCCCCCCCCCCCAATAAAGGTTTTAACCCCTTGATCACCCCCTAGTTAACCCTTTCACCCCCCTTTTGCCAGCGTCACTAAGCGATCGTTTTTCTGATCGCTGTATTAGTGTCGCTCGTGCCGCTAGGTAGCTAGTTTTTTTTGAGGTTCGCCGCCATGTTTTTATAGCGTTAGGTACCCCCATAAATTTTCTAACGCTATAAAAACATGGCGGCGAACCTCAAAAAAAAACTAGCTACCTAGTGGCACGAGCGACACTAATACAGCGATCAGAAAAACGATCGCTTAGTGACGCTGGAAAAAGGGGGGTGAAAGGGTTAACTAGGGGGTGATCAAGGGGTTAAAACCTTTATTGGGGGGGGGGGGGGGGCTATCCTGGACCTAACACTAACTGCCTGACACTAACTGCCTGTCACACTGAAACTAAATGCAGTGATCAGTAAATGATCACTGCAATTTAGTGACGGTGTGACAGGGGGGGGCTGGTGGGGGCGATCGGGGGGGGGGATCGTAAGCCTATGTGTCTGTGTGTCAGTGTAGTGCTTGTGTACTCACTGTGTGATGTCTCCGCTCCTCCGCCGGACGAAAATACCGGCGGGAGGAGCGGTGACATCACTTCCTCCTCTGCCTGTGTTTACAATGCAGGCAGAGGAGGGCGGGGGAGGAAGCTGATTGGCTGGGGAGCGATCCGGAGGGGGCGGACAAAAACGAACTGCCGCCCCCGCATCCCGGATCGCTCCTGAAGATTACCGACCCGCGCCATGTACGGGGGGGGTCCCGATCGGACCCCCGACCCCCGTCAAGCAGGGCACGTACAGGTACGTTGATGTGCCTGTCCGTGCCATTCTGCTGACGTATATGTACATGAGCGGGTCGGGAACTGGTTAATCTGACCATGCATCTGTATAATCCGAGCTATGGGCTGGGTAACATCGAGCCTTTGACTCCCAATTAACACTGTGTTAATTGGGAAATTCCCCCGGGCGCTGACAACCCACGCTACGCCACTGGTGTAAGCGCAGATACAACCAAACTGCTGATGCAGCCCCCGATGAATTTGAGTTTGCCACCCCTGCTCTAAACCTTTTACCATCAGGACTAGACAGGGTACCCCCTTTCACCATTTTTTCCCACCCTGTGTATAGAACCTTTCTCGCATTAGAAACGACATTCCAATTCAAAATTTCTCCCTGCAGGTGATATCTTGCTGACTTTGACTCAAAACCATAAAACACTCCCTAACCTACATAAAGCACTTGACTTGTAAACCTTATTCTAAGGATATAAAAACAATAAAGCCAGTAGAGAAACTAGGTTGCACTTGACCGTGGGGGGGGGGGGGGGGGGGTGTGGCAAGACCTCTGGCTAGCAGTTCACTATGCAGTGGATTGGGGGGAACCACCATCTCCCTCTGCCCCTCCAGCCAGCAGTTTACAATATACAATAGAGTGGGGTGGGGCTTACAGAGATATGCTGGGGTTTGGAGGTATGCTTGGGGGGGTGGATTGGAGGTGCAGAGATATGTAAGTGGGTACAGAGGTGTGGAAAGATGTGCAAAGATGTGCGGTGGAGTACATAGATGTGTTGGGGGTACAGAAGCGTGCTGGTGGTAACAAAGGTTTTCTTTGTGTACAAAGGTGTGCTGGAGGGATACAGAGGACGCTGGGAGGTGAAGAGGTGTGCTGGAGGGATACAGAGGGGAGGTGAAGAGGTGTGAGTGTGTGTGTGTGGGGGGGGGAGCTCTAGGGGGTGCAGAGATGTGTGGAAAAGTACATAGATGTGCTGGGGGTGTTAAGGGGCACTGGGGGGAGGTATGCTGGGGGTTACAAAGACAGGTTGTGGGATATGATGGTGTGCCCCATGGGGAATACAGAGAATGCTGGGAGGTGCAGAGGTGAGTGAGTATGTGTGTGTGCTGGGGGTTGCAGAAGAGATGTACTAGGGGGTACAAAGGCTTTCTCGGTGTATGGAGGCATACTTGGGGATAAAGATGATTCTAGGAGCTTCAGAGGTGCGTGAGTGTTTGTCACCACTCTAGCCAGAGTGGGTATTGGGCACCCGGATAGGCCTCTCTCACTAGCCTAGCAGCCAGGGTGTCACACGGAACTTTAGCAAAGTCTCTATCACAGACCTTCCCAAAGGGTGGAGATATATTCGGTCCAGAATCCTTCTCAACACAGGACCAAGCACCCCGATCTCTCCTGAATAAACTCCTGTGAACTCAGAAGTGACAGGCGACCATCACTCAGCCTCTCAGCAATCGTGCGTCCTTCGATGAAGTTCAAGGCCTCTCCTGAGATACCAGCCTGGTGCTCGGTGCTCTCCCAGACAGGTTCTTCATCGAGTGGCTTCCACCCTCCATAACGGACCGCACAGGACCACTCTGTGATTGTAGACCCAGTCTGACTACCAGGCCTACATAGTAGATCACAACCCCGGACCAACGTGGTCCCGGAGCCAGGAACACTTGAACACACCCCCCCCCGGCCATGAGGGCCACACACGGGGATGGTGGGACGACAGGCCAGGATCGGTGACAACCACGACGACCTAGAACTAATGACGTCTGTCCCTTAAAGCGGGGGTTCACCCTATAAAATAAAATAAAAATTTTTTTTCTTCTAGCCTAAAATTCGGCATTGTAGCGCGAGCTACAGTATGCCGGTCTTAATTTTTTTATCGCCGTACTCACAGTGTAATCGTACATAGTAGATTCTGACTGCCCACGGGGAATGGGCGTTCCAATCCAGACGGAAGGTGATTGACGGCCGGCTCTGGCGCGTCACGCTTCTCCGGAAATAGCCGAAATAGGCTTGGCTCTTCACGGCGCCTGCGCATAGTCTGTGCGCAGGCGCCGTGAAGAGCCGAGACCTACTCCGGCTGTCTTCGGGGAGCGTGACATGCCAGAGCCGGCCGTCAATCACCCTCCCTCTTGAAAGGAACGCCCATTCCCCGCGGGCAGTCAGAATCTACTATGTACGATTACACTGTGAGTACGGCGATAAAAAAATTAAGACCGGCATACTGTAGCTCGCGCTACAATGCCGAATTGTATGCTAAAATGTTGTTCTGCAGGGTGAACCACCGCTTTAAGTACTCTCCCCCAGCATGCACAGCGAGGCGATCAAACCCCACTGATTGGCTGCCAAGGAAAAACACCCAATAAACCCTGACTTGACTGCTGCCACCTTTGGCCTGGGGTGGTACCGACACCCCAGACAGCAATAGTGGTCACTCACAGTACAGCCACGGCTGGAACAGAGGCCCAAATTTAGTAAAACAATACAGTCAGAGGTAGTTAAATCTCTGACCACTCTCTAAATTTAAGGCAGCGCCAGCTATGAAAGTAGCAGGCCGCTACACACATATATATATATAAAGTATATATAGTCTGGGATCAATTTATTAGATATCACAACAGCCTATATTAAAGAGGAAGTAAACCCTGATGGGTGTTACTTCCTCTATGTCGCCCTGTAAAGGTAAAGCATAATAGAATACTGTGCATCGCATAGTAGCCCATTATGTGACACTTACCTGCAGGAGAAGCCTGCGATGTCACCGTCTTCTCCGTGGCAGCGAGCGTCCATTCTTCACCCCTCTTCTTCCGGGGGGTGCGAACTCCGGCTCTGTGACTGTCCGGAGACGCGTGACTTCACTCCTTCGCATGCGCACAGGAGCTGCCTTTAACGGCACGACCCTGGCTTGAAAGGGCACAGCCTGCCCTTTCAAGACAGCGCAATGCACCGTTGAAGGCGTCACTCTGGGAAATTGCAACGCGGTCTCGGAGATATTGTAAGCCTTAATCTAGGCTTACCTCAGAGGGTTTACAACAATTTTAACCACTTCCATACTGGGCACTTAAACACCCTCCTGACCAGACCAATTTTCAGCTTTCAGTGCTCTCACAGTTTGAATGACAATTACTCAGTCATGCAACACTGTACCCAAATGATTTTTTTGTCCTTTTCCCCCACAAATAGAGCTTTCTTTTGGTGGTATTTGATCACCTCTGCGGTTTTTATTTTTTGCGCTATTAATGAAAAAAGACCGAAAAATTGTTTTTTTCTTAGTTTCTGTGATAAAATTTTGCAAATTATTAATTTTTCTTCATAAATTTTAGCCACAATTTATACTGCTACATGTCTTTGATAAAAATAACCCAACGTTTTGGGAAATTATTTGGTCTGTGTGAAAGTTTTAGAGTCTACAAGCTATAGTGCAAATCATAAAAAATGATCACATCTGATCACACCTGATGTACTGAAGGCCTATCTCATTTCTTGAGACCCTGACAAGCCAGGAAAGTACAAATGCCCACAGATGGCACTGATGAGGTGGCACAGATGGCACTGAGGCGGCACAGATGGCACTGAGGCGGGTACTGATGTGCACCGATGAGGCCTGTGTACTGGTGGACACAGGTGGGCACTGATGAGGCGGCACAGGTGGGCACTAATGAAGCGGCACAGATGGCACTAATGAACCGGCACAGATGGCACTAATGATGCGGCACAGATGGCACTGAGATGGGTACTGATGAGATGGGTACTGATGTGCACTGATTGACTGCGGCACAGGTGGGCACTGATGAGGTGGCACAGGTGGGCACTGATGAGGTGGCACAGGTGGGCACTAATTGTAGATGTGCACTGAGGTGGCAGATGGGCACTGGGCACAGGTGGTACTGGTGGCACAGGTGGGCACAGTGGTACTGGTGGGCACACGGTGGTACTAGTGGGCACACTGTGGTACTGGTGGGCACTTTGGTACTGGGGGGCACTGTGGTACTGGTGGGCACTTTGGTACTGAGGGGCACTGTGGTACTGGGGGGCACAGGTGGTCCTGGGGGACACTGTGGTACTGGGGCACTGATTTGTCACTTTTTTTTTTTCAAATCGCTCTTTGCTCCGTTTGCTCTCCCCTCCTCACACGCGATGTCTGTGTGAGGAGGGGAGAGTCGGCAATGAGAGATGATCTGTTTACATATGAGATCATCTCTCATTGGCCGCACAGATCGCGCTGTAAATAGCCGCTGTGATTGGCTATTTACCGCGATCTGTTTGGACACGGCCAGCACAGGAGTTCCCCGCTGCGCGCTCGGGGAATGCGGAAAGGGGCGGCCGTAGAGCTCTAGAGCCGCGCTGCGGCCGTACAAAGTCGTACGGCCGTCAGCTAGTGGTTAATGTAGAATTAGCAGTTATTGTATACTACATAACACACTGAATTTGCGGCACAACATGGTAGCGTGGCCGAGCGGTCTAAGGCGCTGGATTAAGGCTCCAGTCTCTTCGGGGGCGTGGGTTCAAATCCCACCGCTGCCACACTCGTTTTCTTCCTCTTCATTTCTTTTTATTTTTCTTTCCTTGACAACTAGCCAACAGCGCCCTCTGCTGATTGGTGGCCTTAGTGAGCGCTAAGCATTGTGGGTAACAGCAGCCGCTCCCACGTGTCTGCATTACAAGCAGTATGGCTGCTTCCTGAGAGCCGGAGAGGCCGCCGGTGACAGGAGCGGAGACTGACCGGGAGGACGGTGTGTCAGGTAGGTGCGGAGCGGTAAGGTGACCGGGGCGGTTATATACAGGCGGAGCTGAGACGGTCCGGTGTGTATCGGTGACACCACCTACCTGTAGCAGGCCTGACAGTCAGTTTCTATCAGACGTGACGGTTTCACCGGCAGTGTGCTCCCCTCCCCCCCGGTCTCTCAGTGTGGAATAGAAGGGACACAGGGCGCTCTGAGAACATCGGGCATGCTGGGACTTGTAGTCACAGAGATGGGGGAGGGGATAGACACCATGGAGACCTCAGGACACACACAGGCCGCACATAATGGACACCACACACTTTCCACCTACCAACAGCCATGTCCTATGAGGACCTACCTCACCTGTCACATGTGAAGTCCCTACATAGTTGTTGGTGGATGTGCAGGAGATTGTACAATCAGATTGTGATGTGTGCTGAGTGTAAGGTTACAGAAAATCTGGAAGCTGACCTTACACTGGCCCCCCCCCGGCCGTCGTCCCCCCCCCCCATTGTACCCCAGATTGCTGCAATTTCCCCCGCTGTCAGACATCGAAAAAACGTTTCACCGCTCTGGCGAGTTTCTCCTCTCCTCGCACTGCTCACTGTACAGGCTGGGCGACTTCTCATTGGTCAGTGACACACTTACCTATTCAGGGATCCAGCAATGTCCTCACCCGGGCCAGTTCTTCACCGGTCTTCAGGTCCCTGGCACCACCATATTAACGGTGGGTAGCTGGCTGGGACTGCTTGCCCCTTCATAGCATCTTCATCTAAATGGTCCCACAGACTCCTGGGACATGTCATGTGTCCCAGGAGGTTGGGGGGTCTTCCAGTCTTATTGTCAATGCAGTCGGAGGGGACGTGTCAAAACCAGGTATCTGCTTCCCAACACCCATATAATAAAATACAAGTATGGTGGAGGAGGGGGAGGAGAAAAAAAACTGAAACTTCCTTCCGTAATTTTTCGGTGAGGGTCCACTGTAAGGGTGGTTCATATCAGAACGCAGTGCAGGAAAAGCATGTTCTGTGCATATATCCCACATCATACATCAGGGATATGCAATTAGCGGACCTCCAGCTGTTGCAAAACTACAACTCCCATCATGCCTCTGCCTTTGGGTGTCATTCTTGTGGCTGTCAGAGTCTTGCTATGCCTCATGGGACTTGTAGTTCTGCAACAGCTGGAGGTCCGCTAATTGCATATCCCTGTCATACATGAATCCAGCTGCCATTAAATGTTATGGCTCCCCAAACATTAGTCTCTCCTGTAAGGCTACATTCAGGCTGAACGGCAGCCACCAGCAAGAATCGGTAGGTTTTTGGCAGTGGTTGTAAGCACTCCCTGTACACACTGTGTGCACACAGCTATGTCTGTTGGTGGTGGCTGTCAGATTTGGCTTGTGAACCTATTTTATTTGGCATTGCGTGAGTTAACAGGATGAGCTTAGCAGTCCTAGGATCCCTTGTTGCTGGGGGAGTAGGTGTGTCTGCCATTCATACAGCAAGTGATTGACAAGTACTGATCCTTTCCATACAGGTTCTTATTACTGTCAGTCAATACATTTGTGAACTAATTGAATATTTTTGCTTTGTTCTGTAGGAGATAAAACCATTCTACCTGGCACCCTGAAGAACGCAGGCTGTTGGTGTGTCTTCCATTAGTATGGAAAATGAAGATGACGATCCAATTATACAAGAGGTAGAGTCATTCAAAGGAACTCTTACGTTGGTGATTGTTTTCCATTCATTACTGCTTGTATGTTTAGGATGCTTTAATTTTCCATTAGGAAAATCTTTTATAATATGATCTCTGCTACACATAACATTTTAACCTCTTGACCACCGCCCCATGTCAAAAAGACGTCCTTTTTAAAGTTGAATATCTCGATAACGGCAGCAGCTGCTGCCACAACCGAGATATTCATCTTTTCAGGGGGCGGTGGTGTACACGATAACGGCGGTCTCCGCGGCGGATTCGCCGCGAGATCGCCGTTATCGGTGGCGGGAGAGGGGCCCCCCCCCCTCCCGCGCCCTCCGCCGCTTACCGGAGCCGTCGGTAGCGGCGGAGGGGATCGGATGTGTCCGGCAGCTGAGCGGGGACGGGACTGAAGGAGAAATCTCCTTCACCCGTCCTCATAGCTCTGCTGGGCGGAAGTGATGTCAAAACGTCAGTCCCGCCCAGCCTCTTAAAGAAACATTTTTTTTTTTTGTCATTTGAAAAAATGACTTTTTTTTTTTTTATTTTTTTTTTTTCATTTAAGTCTAATTATGAGATCTGAGGTCTTTTTGACCCCAGATCTCATATTTAAGAGGACCTGTCATGCTTTTTTCTATTACAAGGGATGTTTACATTCCTTGTAATAGGAATAAAAGTGATCAATTTTTTTTTTTATTTTTTTTTCAGTGTAAAAAATTAAAAAACTAAATACAAATAAATAAGAAAACCCCAAAAAAAATTTTTAAAGCGCCCCGTCCCGACGAGCTCGCGCGCAGAAGCATACGCGAGTAGCGCCCGCATATGAAAACGGTATTCAAACCACACAAGTGAGGTATCGCCGCGATCGTTAGAGTGAGAGCAATAATTCTAGCCCTAGACCTACTCTGCAACTCAAAAAATGCAACCTGTAGAATTTTTTAAACGTCGCCTATCGAGATTTTTAAGGGTAAAAGTTTGACGCCATGCCACGAGCGGGCGCAATTTTTAAGCGTGACATGTTGGGTATCATTTTACTCGGCGTAACATTATCTTTCATAATATATAAAAAAATTGGGCAAAATGTATTGTTGTCTTATTTTTTAATTCAAAAAAGTGATTTTTATCCAAAAAAAGTGCGCTTGTAAGACCGCTGCGCAAATACGGTGTGACAAAAAGTATTGCAATGACTGCCATTTTATTCCCTAGGATGTCTGCTAAAAAAAAATATATAATGTTTGGGGGTTCTGATTAATTTTCTAGCAAAAAAATTGTGATTTTCACATGAAGGAGAGAAGTGCCAGAATTTACCTGGTGGGCAAGTGGTTAATGACAAGGACGCATGGAAATTAGCTAATGTGAATGTATAAGGCCACTCGCATATTTCATACATTCATTTAAAGTGTAACCCTAGACATAACTATGGTTTTGGATAAAATGGGCAAGAATGAGACATTTGCAACCTAGGCAGGGCATGCCATTACTTTTTTTTACATGCATCCTAAAGTGCCACTGCCATAGTCTATAATTAACAGTTCACTAGGTGCCTTCCAGCACCTGTGGCCCACCCACATCTCTTACCTTGAGCCCTGGTTCACACTGGGCTGCGGGAGTGAAGCCGTGCAAGTTCAGCTGAACTCACACGGCTTCACTCCCGCTCGCAGTCCTGATTTCGGCCGCGATTTAAGAGACATCTGTGCAGGTTTCTGCACAGATGTCTATGTAAATCGCGGCCCAAAATCGCAAAAAGTAGTACAGGAACTACTTTTTGAAATCGGTGCAGCGCCGCAGATGCGGCGTCGCACCGATTAGGACGGTGTCATTGCCGGCAAATGCCACCGATTTGAGATGCGATTTCACATTTGAAATCGCATCTCAAATCGAAGCAAATTGTACCCAGTGTGAACCTGGGCTCACGCACTAGCTTTCTTCCCTTGTGCCAGCGATGGCAGCAAACTTCAGTTACTAAGAAGCCTAACTGCCTACCCTCCGCCTCCTCTCGAATTGCCAGCTGCAGCAGGCATGCCTGTAAAACCCCATGGGTTTTTGATAATGCGTGAATTGGTGCACTAGTGTTTTTTGGCACGCTGACTGTCTATTACTTGTAAAATTGACACTCGGTGTGGAATGTGTAGAAGCTGAAAGGATGGACAGCCGCACCTCCAATCAATGACTGAGCACTGATCGCAGTGCAAAACGCGTAGGCTGTATCCCACCCTTTGCTGTTATTTGTAGTGCATTTTCCATTCACTGTTTTTTTTTAAATAAAGACAACCCAAGGTTTTTTTTGGAGGTGCGGCTGTCTATCTTTTTAGCTTCTACATTTTGCCTTGTTCATTGTCTGCACTCCTGGCCTCCTGAGCAGCTACTGATTGTCCAGCATACCCACCTGGAGCGGTAATCTTTCTTTCCTCGGTGTGGAATGTGCTGACCCTGGGTTAGATCTGTGAGTTTTCTATTGCCATCATTGGACCCATGTGGGAGCCCTTGCTTCCTGTCTGTTATTGTCACCAGGACAGGAAGAAGGGGCAAATCTCCAAAACTTGTGGCTAGTTCCACTTTGCTACACATGCTGGTTAGGTGTTTTGGATGCATTGTGCAGCAGATTTGAACAGGAAAATGCAAGTCGGTAGACAAAAAAATATAGCATGTTGATATTTTGCTAACACACAAGAACAAGAATGGCATTTTTTTTATAAGTTTTTGCCAATTTGTACCATTGAATAACACAACGGTAATCTGATGGTACAATGACAATTCAATATTCATGTGTAGTCACACCTAAAGAGCCTGTGTGTGTCGATGTGCTTATGTCACTGACATCTATTTGGCATACTTCTGAGATCATTTAGGCTAGGTTCACATCACGATTTTTACATCCGATAATCGGACCGTTAAATCGGATGGAATCGTATATGACAAAATCGTATGTAAATTTTCCATCCGATTTTCACTAAAAAATCGGATCCTGATTTTAAATAATGTCTGTTTTTTTTTTTTTTCTTTTGTACAATTCTTGCAGTTTCTAGCTCGTTCCAGTGTCTAGTGCGCATGCGTAATAAAAAATCGGGTACGATTTATCGTATAAAAACGCACAGTCATCCAATTTATTGCGATTTAGATTGACCACAATATAAAAAAAATCGGACACGATTTTAATACGATTTCAAATCAGGACCAAAAATCGTGGTCAAACACGATTTTTGATGCGATTTTAAATCGTATCAAATCTGATGCGGATCAAATCGGATTGCACTTGGGGACCTACATTAATGAATGGAAGTGAATGGATACGTTTTGCCATACAGATTTGTACGATTTCAAACCTAAAATCGTGGTGTGAATGCACCCTTAGCATTCATTAGAGGTACATTCACATCAGTCCCTTACCTCCAGGTGCTTACAATCTAAGGTCCCTAATACACATTTTTATATGGTCAGGATCCAGTTAACCCAGAAACATGTGTTCGGAGTGTGGGAGGAAAAATTGGAACATGCAAACTCCAGGCAGGTAGTGTCATGGTTGGCATTTGAACCGATGACCCCGGTGCTGCTAGGTCACTTAGACACTGTACTTCCCAATTTGTTGATAGGTTTATTTGATCCGTATTTACCTTGCTTCAGACAGGTTTTGCATTCCTTTAGACTTATGGGAATACAGAACCTGCTTGAAGCAGACAAAAGCCCCTTGACACAGGCCCTTATTCAAAGTGATGTAGGTCCCCTCACATGTACCCAGCAGATGGTTATTTCAGGGCTGCTTGAGAACACCTACAAAGCGGCTATATTCAAAGCTATAGTTATATTGCTGTGGTTATAATTTGAGGTGTTGCCATGTCGTATGCTGAACTCTTCTAAACAGCCTGGCTCATTGGGAGTGCAAGAATACATTTCTTGTTTGGCGCACTTGGAGCGCAAATACTATATGGCACCACGAGTGCAACAAGCATTTTTGGTTGTTTTCTGAATGCAAGCAAAATCATGTGATTTTTGCACACGTTCAGGAGCTACACTGGTGTAAATGCAGGCTTGTGGTTATCCGCCATTTAGCATAATTATGCCTCAGTAGAGCTTTTCCAATTCCTTCATCAAAGTCGATGACCAATAACAAATAATTCACCAGGTGTAGCACCAATGGCTAGTAATGTACCTATTAATGTCATGTCGGTTTTCTCTTCTGGACTGTACATTGGCTGGCCTTCCTTTTGTGACGGAGACCCGACCCCTCTGCGTTATTTACCAGCACAGCCCACGTGGTCGCCTTCATTGTCACTAAACCATTCTCTACTTGAAACAATGCTGCTCATAGTCTCTCCAGTCTTCTGCAGCCAGTGTTTTGTCCCAGAGGAGCTAACCGCTTCTTTGCTGGGGCAGTCAGTGGCAGAGATCGCTCGTGACACACTTAACCACTTCCAGACCGCCGCAGAATGGCACGTACAGGCACATGGGCATACATGTACGTCCCTGCCTAGACGTGGGTCGGGGGTCCGATCGGGACCCCCCCCCCGCTACATGCGGCGGTCGGATTCACTTGGGGAGCGATCCGGGACGACGGCGCGGCTATTCGTTTATAGCCGCTCCCCGGAGCTGAAGAACGGGGAGAGCCGTATGTAAACACGGCTTCCCCGTGCTTCACTGTGGCGGCGGCATCGATCGAGTGGTCCCTTTTATAGGGAGACTCGATCGATGATGTCAGTCCTACAGCCACACCCCCCTACAGTTGTAAACACACACTAGGTGAACCCTAACTCCTACAGCGCCCCCTGTGGTTAACTCCCAAACTGCAACCTCTCATTTTCACAATAAACAATGCAATTTAAATGCATTTTTTGCTGTGAAAATGACAATGGTCCCAAAAATATGTCAAAATTGTCCGAAGTGTCCGCCATAATGTCGCAGTCACAAAAAAAAATCGCTGATCGCCGTCATTAGTAGTAAAAAAAAAAAATTAATAAAAATGCAATAAAAATATCCCCTATTGTGTAAACGCTATAAATTTTGCGCAAACCAACCGATAAAACGCTTATTGGTTTTTTTTTTTTTTTTTTTACCAAAAATATGTAGAAGAATACGTATTGGCCTAAACTGAGGAAAAAATGTTTTTTTATATATATTTTTGGGGGATATTTATTATAGCAAAAAGTAAAAAATATTAAATTTTTTTTTTTAAATTGTCGCTCTATTTTTGTTTATAGCGCAAAAAATAAAAACCGCAGAGGTGATCAAATACCACCAAAAGAAAGCTCTATTTGAGGGGAAAAAAGGACGCCAATTTTGTTTGGGAGCCACGTCGCTCGACCGCGCAATTGTCTGTTAAAGTGACGCAGTGCCGAATTGTAAAAACCCCTTGGGTCATTTAGCAGCATATTGGTCCGGTCCTTAAGTGGTTAATAAAACTGCATTGATAGCAAAAATAAAAAGCTAACTAAAGTCAGAGAGCTGAGTCGTGTCTAGTGAGCAGCGCTATCCTAATCCCATTAATGACTGGGACACATTAGCCATTTCAGAGGGGACAGTAGGCTTGTAGTAGTCTCAGGTGACATGTTGGCCTGTCTTGATTTTTTTATCCCCGTACTCACAGTGCAATCCTACATTGAAGATTCCGTCTCCCCGCGGGGAATGGGCGTTCCTATCCAGACGGAGGATGATTGACGGCCGTCACGCTCCCCGAAGACAGCCGGGGTAGGTCTCGGCTCTTCACGGCGCTATACGGCGCCTGTGCACAGACTATGCGCAGGCGCCGTGAAGAGCCAAGCCTATTTCGGCTATTTCCGGAGAAGCGTGACGTGCCAGAGCCGGCCGTCAATCATCCTCCGTCTGGATAGGAACGCCCATTCCCCGCTGGGAGTCGGAATCTTCAAAGTAGGATTGCACTGTGAGTACAGGGATAAAAAAATCAAGACGGGCATACCGTAGCTCGCACTACTATGCCCCATTTTATGCTAGAAGAAAAAATGTTTTGTTTTGTTTATAGGGTGAACCCCTGCTTTAATAGTTTTCTTCTTAAAGTGGTTGGTTGTAAACCCTTGCATATACCCAATGAAGTGACTGGCCTCGGGTGATACAGAGATAACACAGATCCTATTACAATAAGTTGTACCTGTTTATCTGCGGCATCACCCCTCCATAATTTATGTATCTTGTCTGAGCTTTCAGAAAGCAGGGGTTTGACCTAAGGTTACACTCTGCATAGCTCAGTGAAGAGAACTCTGATTGCTGATTGGAGAAGGAACACACACACCCCTTCATGCCACACAGGACCAGAGCTGAGGTTGTCAATCACAGGCCTTGTGCTGAAGCTGCCATTAAAACATTTTTTCTTTTGGTGTCAGGAAAACTTGTCAGAAGTGACTGATGCTGATGGCAGAGGAACAAGACAGCAGACGGAGATTACACTTGGTGTTCTGGATTGAATATACACTATAGAGGAATATGCTTTGTTCATATTTTATGTCTGAGCTTTACACCCACTTAAAGTACATGCAATTTCACCTCTTTCAACTGACAGAGCATATATGACATAGATCATAAACTGTTGGTACATGAATGTAAGATTGCATGGATTGAGGGTGCTCATGCCACTTTGATTTTCATTTATGCTTTTTGCTGAAGCAGTCCTCCCAACACAATGCCTTTCTTCTAACTGATGCACTTCTTTTTTTCAGATTGATCTTTTCCTGGCTAAGAGTTTGGCAGAGAAGCTGTACTTATTCCAGGTATTGTGGTTAAATTGTCCTTTAAATTCTGGAGACAGTCAGATTAAAGTTTGTTACTTCTGTCTCAGGAAAGCTGGTTGGGATCCTAAATTCACACTATATGCGGTGACAGATGTTTTACTGCAGGAAACCATTGTTTCCTATGTGTTCCATTCACACTGCAATGCAACCTAGCTGCTGCGTTCTGTTGCAGCGAACCAGGCAGAATCGCGCTGTTGCTACCCGACTTTGCAGTGAATTAAACATTACGTTTTGTACACTTCAAATAAAGCTCTTACCAAAAAAAAGAAAAAAAAGGGAGCCGTATGGTGTGCTGAATTGCGCACCACACTGAACCCTAATGTAGACGGCAAAGCAGGGTGACGATGCAATGAATCCCTCCTGCCACCCTGTGCTGCAGTGTGAATTGGCCCTAAATGTTCCACATTTTGATATCTGGTAATTGCAGCGGACACGTTTATGAGAGAGATAATGTTCATGAAATACAGTTTCTAATCAATTTGCCCATCCCCCATGCATGGAGGAATCTCCACTGCCTGCTATTGTACTCAGGCAACCACAGCACCGGTAGCTGCCTGAATCCCCAAACAGTGACTACATCTGATTTCATGCAGTCTCTGCTAGGGGAATGATTTTTCCCTCTGGCTCAGTCTGTGTTTAAATTGACTTTTGTTGAGCTGAGTGTGACTCATGGGGCCACCTATGGCTCAGATTTTAGCTGATTCAGCAGGAATCGTTCAGTGTTGGATTGCTGACAGATAAGCTTGTGGACTAACAAAATTATAAAATAAATCTAAAACTTTTCAACACCATTTTACTAGCAGGCGCTCATTTATCATGATACATAAGTCTGAATTACAAGTTATTAAAAAAAAATGCTGCTTATTTCTATGTTATGCTGAATTGTAGTATACATTTTGAACACTGCAAGGGTTAAAGCACTTTAACCACTTAAAGCGGGAGTTCACCCTAAAAATTTTTTTTAAGATAAGATTAGATTCATGCTCATTTTGTCAAGGGGAATCGGCTAGTTTTTTTAATCTAATCTTAAAAATTGTTATTTCCGGGTGAACCTCCACTTTAAGGACCGCCTAACGCCGATATACGTCGGCAGAATGGCATGGCTGGGCACAATCACGTACCTGTACGTGATTGTATAATGCCCAGCCGTAGGTGGCAGGCCCGCGACCCGTTCCGGAGCTCCGTGGCCGTGGGACTCGCGGACCCGATCACCGCTGAAGTCCCGCGATCGGTCCCTGGAGCTGAAGAACGGGGAGAGTTGTGTGTAAACACGGCTTCCCCCGTTCTTCACTGTGGCGCTGTCATCGATCGTGTGTTCCCTTTTTATAGGGAAACACAATCGATGACGTCACACCTACAGCCACACCTCCTACAGTAAGAAACACAAATGAGGTCACACATAACCCCTTCAGCGCCCCCTTGTGGTTAACTCCCAAACGGCAATTGTCATTTTCACAGTAAACGATGCATTTTTAATGCATTTTTTGCTGTAAAAATGACAATGGTCCCAAAAATGTGTCAAAATTGTCCGAAGTGTCCGCCAGTCGCAGTCACGAAAAAAATCGCTGATCGCCGCCATTAGTAGAAAAAAAAAATATATTTTATTGCACTTTCTCAAATAAGTTAATGCTAAATTGGAGGGTGTACTGCGATCACATAATCAGTTCCTGTGTTGTACTAGGAAACCATACATGTGCGTACAATCTGTGCATTCAACAACCAAGGAAGTTGCAACCACTGCAATACCCTTAAAGTGGATGTAAACCAGATTCATGACATTTGAGCTGGGCACATATATCTGCAGTGTTTCCTTATCTTTCTTCAAAGCACTAAGTCCTGTGGCTTTCTCCTGCTCTGTTCTTCTCTTATCAGCATGGTAACTTAAAGGGTTTGTAAAGGTAATTCCCCCCCCCCCCCCCTAAATGGCTTCCTTTTACCTTAGTGCAGTCCTCCTTCACTTACCTCATCTTTCCATTTTGCTTTTAAATTTCCTTATTTCTTCTGAGAAATCCTCACTTCCTGTTCTTCTGTCTGTAACTACACATCGTAATGAGAGGCTTTCTCCCTGGTGTGGAGAAAGCCTCTTGAGGGGGAAGGGTGCGAGCAGGCAAGTCAGGACACTCTCTACTTTGCAGATAGAGAAAGGAGCCGTGTGTTAGTGGGCGTCCTGACACTCCTGCTCGCCCCCTCAAGAGGCTTTCTCCACACCAGGGAGAAAGCCTCTCATTACGATGTGTAGTTACAGACAGAAGAACAGGAAGTGAGGATTTCTCAGAAGAAATAAGGACATTTAAAAGCAAAATGGAAGGATGAGGTAAGTGAAGGAGGACTGCACTTAGGTAAAGGAAGCTATTTAGGGATTTTTTTTTTTTTTACCTTTACAACCCCTTTAAGGCCAGTTCTCCAACATGTGATAAAACCAGCCTGAATTTTCTGTCGGGGTGGGTGCTATAAATAGTATCGCAGCAAGCATTTTTGGAACATCTTGACTGGCTACAGGTTAAAATTTAAAAATAATACAGCTTATGTAGCAGTAATAATGTACATTTATATCTAGTTTAGGCAAATCTGTAATTTATTCTTCTTTACTTTAGTACCCAGTCCGGCCTGCATCGATGACCTATGATGGCGTGCCACACCTGGCAGCAAGAATAAAGCCAAAGCAACAGAAGGTAGGACATATCTGATCTGTGAATTTATTACTTGATACGTCCTGCGGATTACTGCGTGTGTGCAAAGCCTTGTTAAGTATGTAATGTGCTGTATAAAAAGTGGCTGCAAGTAACATAAAATATAACGATTTCTTGTACATCACTTTCTAGGTGGAGATGGATATGGCTATTAACGCGATGAGTCCTAATTATTGCCGCAGTAAAGGAGAACAGATTGCCCTAAACGTTGATGGTACTAGCAATGATGAGACCAGTACCTATTCCTCGTAAGTTTTCAGCTGCCTTATAGTTTCCTATCTGCAGGTTTCATTGCAGTAGTGTGTTTTTTTTTTATTTATTTTTTTCCTATTTTTGTGCTGTTTGAACCCAAAAGCTCTGTAATGTAAAACTGTTTCAGCAAACCAATAAAAATTATTAAAAAAAGGATAGAACAAAGGCAATTGTGGTGCAGTCATCTCAATGGATAGGCAAAATACAGCGATAAAGATAGGCTTTTAAATAATTTTTGTACACCATAATTTGGTTATGAGGGAAACGAGTAACTGCAATATTAAAGGGGGAAGTAAATAAAATTCAGTTTAGGGTCGTGAGATAATGGATCTATGTATCTCATTACCCTCAATTAGATAGGCAGTTTTAAGTTAGATAATTTGTTTTTTCACTCCTCCACACAAACAAGGTGGATGAAGGAACCTGGGACAGCCACACACATTTCAAAATGTAGGTGGTCCCTGCTGAACCAGCTGAATTTTGAGCTGTCTATGGCCAGCTTTAGTCCCTGTGTTCTGCAAGTTGTTAACCCTA
The DNA here is from genome assembly GCF_905171775.1 of Rana temporaria. NCBI lineage: Eukaryota > Metazoa > Chordata > Amphibia > Anura > Ranidae > Rana > Rana temporaria. The sequence goes on along the minus strand of NC_053494.1, from coordinate 55,411,090 downwards.
AGATGTTAAACTTCATTTGTGTATTTTGTCTGTTATGAGTTTTTTATATTATGGCGTCCTAATGTGTATGTGTTTTTTTTTTTTTTTGTTTAACCTAGGAAACTTATGGACAAACAGACATTCTCATCCATACAAGCTGCAAGTAACTCAAATCGCTATGCAGCTGCATTCTATAGAAAAGGTATATTATTGTCATACTTAATCTTTTTTTATAGTTGCACTCTTCCAGCTTGGGGACGGCCCTCCTTAAGCCCAGTTATAGTTAAACAGATATGCGGGTATTGCATTATCAAACCTACATTACTCTTTCTATATAGTGCAGCTCTATTTGAGAGCACATGCTAATAGATGTGGCTGTTACCTAAAAGCCGCTCGGTTGTTCTGCCGGAGAAGCAGGAGGGGACAAACCCCCCGCCGCTCTGACCAGGCCTTCCGTCCCACTGGGAGACGCGATCTGCCGCCTTCAGTGTCTTGTCCCAGACTGGAACAAAGCCGTAAACGGCTTTGATCCAGTCTCTGCAATGTAAACACGTAAGCGGCTTCATGCCGTCACTTCCGAGTTACTCGGCTGCCAATGGCGCCGGATTTTAAAAAATACACAGTATTCAGAATCGCCGTTTTTGGCAATCTGAATACTTTGAAGTGCAAATGAGGGATCGGGGGACTTTTAGACCCCTGATCCCTCCATAAAGAGTACCTGTCAACACCTATTACTGTCACAAGGGATGTTTACATTCCTTGTGACAGCAATAAAAGTGATAAAAAAAAAACAATTGAATATTATAAAAATAAATAAAATAAGATTTTTTTTTTTTTTAAAGCGCCCCCTCCCCACGAGCTTGCGCAACAAAGAAAACGCATATGTAAGTCGTGCCCGCATATGTAAACTGTGTTCAAGTCACACATGTGAGGGATCATCGGAGCGAGAGCAATAATTCTAGCACTACACCTCCTCTGTAACTCTAACCTGGTAACCGTAAAATCATTGGCTCCAGCTTTCTCTGACTACGTTGTAGACTTCATTACTTTTTGAAGGGTCTGGGGTCTATGAGACCCCAGATCCTTTCTTTGCACTTAAAAGCATTCAAAACGCTGACAATTTTTTATTTTTTTTTAATTTGGCGCCCTTAAGTCTTTAGTAAACTCGCTTCTGGGTTACTAGGTCTGAGACACGATCAAAGCTGATTCCAGCTTCATTCGGGTCTCTAGTGGGAAGACGTCACCTCCTGCTCCCTGGGATAACAGCTGAGTGGCTTTTAGCCACATCAGTTGTGATCCCAAGAAAGCCAACCACCAGCTCTAAAAAATGGTATTGAGTTGATGCGTGCAGCTGCATGCATCACCGCGGTACAACCACTTGAAGCCGAGGCTGCATATTTGCATACAGTCGGCTTGAATGGTAAAACAAGGGCCTGGTCATGAAGGGGGTAAAGCCTTCCAGAGGTCAAGTGGTTAAAAGCCTAGAATTATGACATATGACTAGCACCAGTCAATTTTTGGAACCGCATTTTCTTTGCGATGGGTAAATATTTCAGCTCTTATAATAATCTCTATCCATCCCAATAGGAGTGATAACATTGTAAGTATAGCTCCACATTCAGGGTTTGATGGAAAACATGTTACAATAATGGAATAAGCTTATTTTTTCTTGCTAGATTACATCTGTGTTTCTCTATGCAGGTGAAATTCACCTAACGCCTTTGTATGGGATTCTTCAATTACGTCCCAGTTTTACATATCTGGATAAAGCAGACACCAAATTCAAAGAGCGAGAAGCTGCAAATGATGGTACGCTTTATTATGTGTTTCACGCTTAGGATTTTCTTAAATATATGGAAATCTGAAGTCTGCCATAAATAAAACGCTCCTATCTTGTATGATTTCCCCTGGATTCATGGGACTTTGCTTTCCATGGTATCCAAATCTAGCATTCTTATTGAACCTCATATTATTTTTGTCTTCAGCTGGAGATTCCTCACAAGATGAAGGTGAGGAGGACGTAAAGCAAGTTACTGTAAGTCTGGCATAGTGTTGGTCTTGTTGGTATTGGTCTCGTTTTTCACTATTAATGCTTCATCTTATTGGTCTGACTTGCTAAGCGTTCTGGTCACCATTAAGTTTACATACAGCACATCATTGTTAAATTTACTACGCAATTTTTTTCGTGACTGTGACATTATGGCGGACACATCGAACACTTTTGACACATTTTTGGGACCATTGTAATTTTCACATCGAAAAGTGCTATACAAATGTACTGATTACTGTGAAAATGGCAGTGAAGGGGTTAACCACTAGGGGGCGCTAAGGGGTTAAGTGTGCCCTAAGGGAGTGATTCTTACTGTAGGGGGAGCGTGGCTGTAGGTGTGACGTCACTATAACAGGGAACATACGATCAGTGACACTGCCACACAGAAGAACGGGGAAGGTGTGTTTACACACACCTCTCCCCGTTCTTCAGCTCCTGTGACCGATTGCGGGACACCGGCGGCGATCGGGTCCCTCGGTCACGGAACTTCGGACCAGGTCGCGAGTGCGACCCACGGCTGGGCTCTTAAAGGCGACGTACAGGTACATGCCTGTGCCATTCTGCCGACATATATCGGCGTTAGGTGGTCATTAAGTGGTTAAACCCTAGTTGCTTGCCTGTAACACTGTTCCAAATGGCTTCATTAATATTGGGAGAATTGGAACTGTGGTGTAGCAAGTGGAGTCAGGTTCCTGATCGTCATACTTGTTTGGGGTTGGTGACTCAAAGGTTATTGAAGTCATTGCAGCATTTAAACAGCCAGGCAGTTTGCATTGGATTTCTATTAGTACATATTTTGAAAGGAGGGCAGTGTAACTTGGCACTGGAAAACTCTTTGAGCGCCAATTCGCACTGATTTGCGCTAAAATGCATGTTAATTTCCATCCATTTTAGTCGCGTTTTTACACGCCGCTGATGACTGTTGACATACATTTTGATGTCTGTTCATATGGTGTAAATAGGACACATTGGAAATAGTTTTTTCGGATGTCCTTCTGTTGAGCTGCGTTTTACACCTGTACTTAAAGCGGGAGTTCACCCATTTAAAAAAAAAAAAAAAATCTCCCCTTAGCTTCCTGCTCGTTCGGTCTAGGGGAATCGGCTATTTATATTAAAATAGGTGCAGTACTTACCCGTTTTCGAGCTGCATCTTCTTCCGTCGCTTCCGGGTATGGGTCTTCGGGAGCCGGCGTTCCTTCTTGAGTGACAGCCTTCCGAGAGGCTTCCGACGGTCGCATCCATCGCGTCACTCGTAGCCGAAAGAAGCCGAACGTCGGTGCGGCTCTATACTGCGCCTGCGCACCGACGTTCGGCTTCTTTCGGAAAATCGTGACGCGATGGATGCGACCGTCGGAAGCCTCTCGGAAACCTGTCAATCAAGAAGGACCGCCCATTCCCGAAGCCCATACCCGGAAGCGACGGAGAGGATGCGTCTCGTAAACGGGTAAGTACTGCACATATTTTTAAATAAATTGCCGATTCCCCTAGTAATAACGAGCAGGAAGCGAAGGGGGAAAAGTGCCCTCTAAGGGTGAACCCCCGCTTTAAATGCAGATCAGTGCACTGGTGTGAATTGGCTCTGAATGGAACTAGTGCTCCGATCCTTGGTTATTAATGATCACTTGAGGGATCCAAGACGATATTGGTACCTTTGACTTGAATAGCTTAACCCAGCCTTTTTCACCCATTCAAAATGTCCTCTCACAACTATAACATTTTGATTTTTTTCATTGCTTTCTGTCTTGGTGACATTGATCACCAGAACAAATGAAATCTTCCCATCAGACAGATGTAAACAAAAATGACCGGTTTTATCTACTTATTCACTTTAAGCAAATAGGTGTTCCTCCATAGGCCAAGTCTTTTCCACCCTTCTTAGTCTCACCCCAACTGCAATAGGAGAATATTTTCGAATATTCTTTTTGCTTTCTCAATAGTATCACAATTCTGAAAGAATTGAACCTGTTGTTGCTTTGGCAGGTGCACAGACCTTAAAAAATGTAGTCAGTGTGAGACATAAACTGCTGGAAGGTATGCACAAATTAATATATTGATTTCTTTTTATTCTTTTTTAAGATAAAAAAATATATATACACACATACATACCTTCTCTTCTTTATTTTCATGACTATGAAAATTGTAGATTCACACTGAAGGCATCAAAACTATGAATTGCCACATATGGAATTATACATAACAAAAAAGTGTGAAACAACTGAAAATATATTTCATATTCTAGGTTCTTCCACCTTTTGCAGCAGACACATCTCTAGAACTGGTAAGAGGAGACTGTGTGAATCAGGCCTTCATGGTAGAATATCTGCTAGGAAACCACTGCTAAAGAAAGGCAACAAGCAGAAGAGACTTGTTTGGGCTAAAGAACACAAGGAATGGACATTAGACCAGTGGAAATCTGTGCTTTGGTCTGATGAGTCCAAACTTGAGATCTTTGGTTCCAACCCCTGTGTCTTTGTGCGACGCAGAAAAGGTGAACGGATGGACTCTACATGCCTGGTTCCCACCGTGAAGCATGGAGGAGGAGGTGTGATGGTGTGGGGGTGCTTTGCTGGTGACACTGTTGGGGATTTATTCAAAATTGAAGGCATACTGAACCAGCATGGCTACCACAACATCTTGCAGCGGCATGCTATTCCATCCGGTTTGCGTTTAGTTGGACCATCATTTATTTTTCAACAGGACAATGACCCCAAACACACCTCCAGGCTGTGTAAGGGCTATTTGACCAAGAAGGAGAGTGATGGGGTGCTGCGCCAGGTGACTACCTCTTGAAGCTCATCAAGAGAATGCCAAGAGTGTGCCAAGCAGTAATCAAAGCAAAAGGTGACTACTTTGAAGAACCTAGAATATGAAATATATTTTCAGTTGTTTCACACTTTTTTGTTATGTATAATTCCACATGTGTCAATTCATAGTTTTGAAGCCTTCAGTGTGAATCTACAATTTTCATAGTCATGAAAATAAAGTGTTTGCATCGGACTGGGTTTGCAATCCCATATAGGTTTATGGGAATGCAAAACTGCTTGAAGCAGGGTTAGGAGGTTAACTGCAGATCAAATTATCCCAATCGAGTGAACATTATTAGTTATGTGACTAAAGTTCCTACTCTGGTTTATCAGGGTAGATTGGATGATTCTTAGAAAAATGGAATTGGAAGTGGTAAAGCAGGTTTGCAGTGTTGTCAGTCAAATTTAGGAATACTCATGGGTGTTTGGTTGTTAATAATCCCCCCCCACTCATCATTCTGATTCTGGTATTCTTGTGCACCGATCCTAGAATGAATGAATGAAAACTTATATAGCGCAACACATGCGAACTTAATCGCGCTTGTTGTTCCTGTCTCCTTTGGTATCAAGAGATGAGTTAGGGTTCAGTATACCTTATACCTGTTTACCCTATGTGTCAGAGCTGCCACTCATCCTACCTACCTTCTTCAAGTGGACCCCAGGTTTCATACCCTTGTTTTTTGTTTGTTTTTTTCTCCAGTATTGGGGGTCACCTTCTCTTTGCTTTGAGATATGTTGTGGGGTTCTCACAACTGTTTTCTTTTGTCCTTCTTTTGTTGAATTTCAAGGATTATGAGTATTAGGCTGAGCCTTCTTTTGTTAAACAGCAGGTCTTCTCTTTTGAATTTTGTGTTTTGTCAAAAAGTTCCTTCTGGGTAACCATTTTCCTGGGGTTTGGGCCAAGTACGTTTTCCTGCTAACAACCACTACATATTATTTGCTCTAGTTTCCTCCCATTTTGGGTAGTTTTATATTTTTTCCACCTGTTTTGGTGGATTGTTGGTTGGTCCTCCTGCCTCTTGTGGGTGTGAGGCCCTTTGGTGCTTAAGGGAAAAGCTCCCCTTGACAGTGATTCTTTGTCTTGGTCTCGAGCACCAAGTTGATCCACTGGCCTTCCCTTTGGTCATGACAATTCTCTCTTGCAAGGGCTTCACCTCATCTAGATTAGACACGGCATTGATCTTAAGATACCTCTAATGCAGATGGTTTCCAGATTCTTTTGGGCTTGTCAATGGCTGTTTCACACCCCTTGATTTGACTGTTGTTGGACATCCTGACTTTTTGAATACAATGTAGAAAATTTTGATTTTGTATTTACTGTAAAGAAAAAAATAAGTAAAATAAGCGATACGGGTACCACCTCTCAGGCATGCTGGGTAGAGGAAAGGTTAAATGGAGCTGGTTTACAACTTTTTCTGTTTGCCAGCATCCAAATCTTCTGAAGCCAGGAGTATAAAAGCCTGGTGCACATCATTAGTTCATGGGGAAGAAAAAACTGTCAGCTGATAGGGAGTTGGTCGGTTGCTGGTTTTCCAGCATGCTCATCCGACATTAGATGGCCAGACCGACATACACACGTGCCGAATATCGGGCATTTTTTTATTTTTTTTTAACCAGCAAATGTCTCCCAACATTCGACTCGTGTACCCGGCTTAAGTCTTGACTTGCTGAATTGCTTTGTCCCTAAATGGTCTTGAAGTTCGAAGAACTAAAATGCATTGACCTTTTAATGCTTGTTTTACAAAGTAGGTCTGATTTAGCTTGTAAAATTGTGATCTATTTTTACACTTAGGTGCGGTTTTCACGTCCTGAGACTGAGCAGGCCAAACAGAGAAGGGCACAGACCTATGAGTTCTTGCAGAAAAAACAGGCTGAAGAATCCTGGGTGCATCTACATTACTGTGGGGTCAAGGTAGGTCAAGCCCTTTCAGTATATGCAAAGTGAGCTGTTGTTGGGCAGTTTTTCAGTCTTGCCAAGAGGGCAGATTTAATTGCTATGAGATCGTAAAATCATCAAGGTTGTGATAAAAAAATAAACCAATCAAAAAGCCCTTACTGTAAACCGGGGATTCAGTGAGATGTGAACATATTGCATATCATCTCTGAAACAGAGAAAGTGTTCTGGTATGAAAATGACTCATAGAAAACTATTCCTATGCCTATGCCTGCATTTATCCATGAGGAAAAAACACGAGTAACTGCACACCGTGTAAAAAAGCGCCAAATCCCAGTGATCTCTGATCTCCATGTGGTTCAGGTAGATCTCCAGCTCTCAAAGGTTTGCTACCCCTGCTGTAAATCATGCATAGCACAGGAAAAGCCTTTCCAAAACAACGTATTCACAGATTTTTCCTCCCACCTATCCCCAAAAAAAGAGGCTTATTCCTCATTTTAGGACAGCGGGCAGAATTATGCAAATCGTTCATTACGCTGGTGTATAATGCAAATACAACCAAATGTATTATAAGGCTCCTTATTCCAAACTGCATACAGCTGTTTCTGGCTATTTCTTCATAAACGGTGCAGTGTCTGGAAGCCAAGGCATCTATGGAGCAGGACTTTGGATCCACCAAGACAGTATAGGTATATAGGTTACAATGAGAAGGGATTAAAGCAATCCAAAAGCCCCCACTATAAACCGTGCATAACACAGTAAAGCCTTCCTAAAACGGAAAATATTCCCATGTCTCATTCCGTCAGAGCCAGCAAAAAATCAAGTTACACTGATTAACATGAAAAACAAGATTTAGTTGCACACATTTGCAAAAGTGTGGAAGCCACACTTCTTCACCAGGGCCTTGTGTGAAACGTGTTCCCCCTAACCCTTATCTAGGAGAACCTCCATTATGGAGCATATATAGCATTGAATACGTTTAAGAGCGTTGTGCCTGGGGGTAGCCCATTCCTCTTTAAAGGCTCAAGGGTACACCAGAAACCAAAGCGCAGCTTAAGAGACCTAGTGTGTCCCCACACCAGTTCCAGCAAACTAAACAAAATGACAAATGCTCCAATCAATTTGTAACTAGCTTTTAGTAAGATGTACATGAAAGACCTTTAACAAAACACACAATACAAACATTTCCCAGCACACTTACCAGCTACCCAGCAAAAAAAAAAAAAAAAACTACATTGGTTGTTCACATTTGGAAATTGAGGTTTAAGTCACACTGCCTCCTAAGGCCCCTCTGTGAAGTGTGTTTCCCAACTGATCTATGAGAGCTTCCATCTTGGAGCATATATAGCAATGAATACAATTGAGGGCCATCCTAGCATAGGATAGAGGCTAGTCTCAGGTTTTAGCATATGTCAAACAATCATGCTGTATATCTTCTATCAGTCACAGTAACGGCTATGGTTTACCTATATAGCATCACAAGACATGTCTTTATTTCCTCTATCTTTTATGCCAAAAAACACCAAAATTAGAGCAATGACAGTTATGCTCTCTAGTGTCAGTGTTAAACTCCCCCATGTATTCCCCCCCCCCCCCCCCCCCCACTTTTCTGTGTACAAATTGTAGTACAGGAATAAGGGATGCTGCTGGCAAGGACACTGCCTACAGCATCTCCATCCATCCAAAAAACAGCCTACATTGTGCCCAGCAGACCCCTTCACCTTGCTGCCTCTGCTGCATAGATTTTTGTGGAGCCCTTTGATAACATCCCAGACTTAAAGAAAAGGATATTCGCACTGCTTGGTAATGCTTTTTATAGGGGGATGTTTTGGGATGTACATACAGTTAGGTCAATATATATTTGGACACAGACCCAATTAAATTTTTTTCAGGTATTTGCCAAAACATATTCAAACTTTAGTTCTATAATGGATATGGGGCTGAAGGCGCACACTCAGGTTTAATTTGAGGATATGTACATCCAAATCGGAAGAAGTCTTTAGGAATTGCAGCTCTTAAGAATAGCCACCCCCCTTTTTCAAGAAACCAAAAGTAATCAGACAATTGCATCAAAAGCGGTTTCATGGTCAGGTCCGGGCTACTCCTTCATTATTTTTTTCATCAATTAAGCAGGTAAAAGGTCTGGAGTTCATTCTAATGGCCCGTACACATGATCTGAATATCATACGAAAACTGTCATCCGAGGAAGAATTGTATGATAATCGGATCGTTGGTACAGAGCTTTCGAGAGCCATTCACGACAATTCATCCGATTTTTATTTATTATTCGATCGGACAAGCACAAACATTTTCCTCATACAATACCAGATTGTATGATTTTCGTTTAGTCAGTACAGTTGTCGTCCGAAAATACAATACAAATACACTACAACACATGACATTACTTGCGGGTTTTTTTTCTGTCGTTTCGAGAATTTTCATGACTTTAGTAACCGATTCAATTTCTACTGGCAACTATTTAGCGAAAAAAGTTAGACGATCTGTCATTCTAAAGGCAGAAAGACCCACAAACAAAGAACAGAAGACAGCTGCCATAAGAGCCAGGTAAAGCACCAGATAGGAGGAAACTCAGTCTTTGGTCATTTCCATGGGTTCCAGACTTCATGCAGTCATTGCCAGTAAAGGATTCTCAACAAAATATAAAAAATTTACATTTTATTTATAATTATATTTATTTGTCCAATTGCATTTGAGCCCCTGAAAACCTGGAGTTCAGCTTTAAAGTACAATTAAAGGCTGATGTGTTGCTACTAAATTTAGTAATTGATACAATCATCAATACCTGGCACTGTCTTAGAGTCATTTATAAATTCTAAATGTATTCTTACAGAAGTATATGCATTTATGCAATTAATTTCAACTCTGATGTCAGTTTGTGTTCCTATGTTTTTTTTTTACAGGACAGTCGTTCTGAACACGAAAGGCAGTATTTGCTTTGTCAGAATCCAGGCATGACCGAAAACACTGAGCTGATAAAGTCACCTAGGTAAATATTTCTTTAAGCAATATACAATACAGTGCTGTATACATCTTGTTTGGCAAGCTAATCGGATATCGCATTGCACAATGCCACACCCAATATTGATTTAAAATGTTTAAATGTGATGTTGCATTGAAAATAAATAGTGTAGTGCTTTTCTTGTACCAAAAAATGTAAATCGACCTATGATCAAATAAGTTAAAGACCAATTGTGAATAAATAGTGAAAAAAATCATGCACCCCCCTGAAAATTCCACTTATAAAATGCATTATTACAAATCCTTCACATATAAATCGTATGACTCAAAAATCCATATAATCTCTATATCAAAATCAATATGAAAATGTGTAATAAAGATTGGTGTGTAAATCTAGGTCAGGGGTGTCAAACTCAATTTCACCGTGGGCTGCATTAGCATTATGGTTGCCCTCAAAAGGGCCGGTTGTATCTGTAAGATTAGATGTCCAGCACATCCTCCTCCCCTTACATTAGATGTCTAGAGCCACCCCACCATCATAAGTTGAGTCCCCCACTCTCCCTTACATCAGTGTACCCCCCCTTCATTATGCTGCTGCTGGGATGAAGCTGGATACATTGCTTGAAAGTAAATGTCTGGAGGAGGACCAGAGGTGGGCTGGAGCTCTCCTGCAGCTTGCGGAGAGGTGCGAGGGCCACATGAAATGGCCTGGAGGGCCGGATTCGGCCTGCGGGACATGTGTTTGTCACCTGTTATCTAGGTGCTCAAAGTCCAACCACCTTTTTGAACCTTCACACAAAACAATCCTCCAGTGGGAAAATCCCCTGGTGTCCTTTCAAATCCACCATGTGCTCTATCATTGTGGCCTCACCTTCTTAGATCGACCTCATACACATATGGAGGTGTCTTACAGCTTTAGACACAAGGGGCCAGATTCACATAGAGATACGACGGTGTATCTCCTGAGCTCACGCCGAAACCAATGACGTCCTAGCGATGTCATTGGGAGCAATGCACGCCGGGAAAATTCACGGACGGCGCATGCGCATTTAAATCGGCGCGGAGACGCGCCTGTTTGAAATAATACACTCCCCCCTAGCCGCGGAATTTGAATTCCGCCAGGGGATTTACGATCCGCCGCCGCAAGTTTTGAGGTAAGTGTTTTGGGAATTACCCACTTGCCTCAAAAACTTGCGGCGGCGGATCTTAAATCACATAGGTTACGCGGATCTAAAGATCCGCTAACCTATGTGAATCTGGCCCTGCGTGTCCTTTTTCTTTTGACTCCACAGTATATAGATGGGAATGTCAGCCAATCCTCCAGTCTCCGGCAGTAAGGGGTCAATATGTAGGAAATTGGCCTGCATCAAGTGGGTTTGGGTTGCAATGCAAATCCTGCTTGAAGTGAACAAAAGCCTATGGACTACAGTTGTTGTCTATACAGCTGCCCAATAGATAATTTGTGCATAACATTTATATAACAGAGCCTTTTAGTTGAATGCTGCAATAGTTACTGCAGGAGACGGCATGTTTTCAACATGAATACAATCAGTTGACCAAAAAGTAACTTTCAGATCTCAGGGGGCCATCTTGGGTTCCATAGTCATCCATATATTTCCATAATGCATCTCATATGAGTTTAATGTATGTTTAATATATCTTTCAAGTTAAAAAATATATATATATATATATATATATATATATATATATATATATATATATATATATATATATATATATATATATAATTTTAAGATTTGATGTTCAGATTCCTCCATAACAGAATGATTGTAGTATGAAGGGGTTTAGGTACGGCACCTTTACAAACGTATCTCGGACAAATGGTTATAAAGTATCTGCAGGGTATCCTAACCACAGCTTAATGTTTCCTTTGCTTTAGTGAATACCTTCAAATGTTGATGCCTCCCAGTGTAGAAGAAGAAACGTAAGAATTTTTTTTCTTTTTTTTTTTTTTTGCAATTATTTGTCAATAGAAAAAATTGAAAGTGCATTGCTTTATGTGCCTCTACTATACATAATCTTTCTATTAGTAACAAAGTCATCAATGAAAACCTGTCTGGCACTAGTTCTTCAAAAAAATTGTGTTTTGCCTGGAGTTTTACTTTAGTCACATTTCAATATATAATTTTTATCTGCATATCGTTTGTTAACATATTATAGCAGTAATGGCATTAGTTTCACACTGAGGCTTTTTTCAGGCGCTTTTGGGCTAAAAATAGCGCCTGAAACACACCTCCTCTGCAGTCCCAATGTGAAAGCCAGAGTGCTTTCACACTGGGACGCTGCGCTGGCAGGACGTTAAAAAAAAAAAAAAGTTCTGCAGGCAGCATGCTTGGATCGGTGCATACACCTCTCCTGCCCATTGGAATGAATGGGCACCGCTGCTGAAGGGCCGCTACAGAGGCACATTTAACCTTTTTTTCTGCTGCTAGCGGGGGGGTTAAATGCGCTCGCTAGTGGCTGAATAGCACCACTAAAATGACAGTAAATCACAGCTAAAACTAGCAGCATTTTACCTTCAACGCCCGCCCGCCCCAGTGTGAAAGGGGTCTTATGAAATGTAAATGTCATTCTTGCTGAAAGTGATCATGTCATTTCCCCTACAGAGAGAAGCCTGTTGCACCTAGCAATGTCTTATCTATGGCTCAGCTGAGGACTCTGCCACTGGCTGACCAGATCAAGATTCTGATGAAAAACGGTAAATGCAGGGCGTGAATTGTACTTTTCAGAGAGCGTTCTAAATGTAAAATGGCAGAAAGGAGTATTGTACAGAGAATTTTTTTATCGTATTTTTCATGTGTGTATGGATATTGTATTAAGTTTCATATTTCCATTGTTGATATAAATGTGCCTTATTAGGCGACAACACAAATATAATGCTGCCACTATTTTTCTTTTGAAGTTGTCATCACAGCTCGCCTGTAGTAGGAATATTTGTCTCTCTGGTTTATCACAAGGACTGGAGCAGCTGCACGTGATGCAACCAATCAGCTTCAAGTTTTTAATTTTAACAGCTTAACTGAACAAGTTGAAGCTCGAAGCTGATTGGTTACTGTGCACAGTTGCTCCAGTTTTGTTCTACCCATTGACTTTTCAATAAAATCGTGGAAATGGCTCAGTAATTACAGCAACCAATCAGAATGCATTTTTAATAGTTTGGTATGAGCAAAGTGATGCGTGACTGGTTGAAATTGTTTACTGCACTTCACTCTTCGACTACGCACAAAATATTTACTAAAGTCAAAATGCTCTGTGTTCTACATACAGGTAATAGATGTGGATGTATTTGAGCAGCAATAACATGTTCTACTATTCTTCTTGTCATCAATACAGTTAAGGTGATACCTTTTGCAAATCTCATGGGCTTAATGGCAGCAGGAACAGAATCCATTACAGTTCTTCGGTGTATACAGCAGGTGGCGTTGTTGGTCCAAGGGAACTGGGTTGTTAAAAGGTAAATAGATTTTTTTTTTCTGTTCTACTACTTCACTACAGGGCACTTTTTCTCCTTCTTGCCCAGGCCAATTTTCAGCTTTCAGCGCTGTTGCATTTTAAATGACAATTATGCGGTCAACATCAACCCAAACATAATTTTTATAATTTTTTTCCCACAAATAGAGCTTTCTTTTGGTGATATTTGATCACCACTGGGGTTTTTATTTTTTTGCTAAGCAAATAAAAAAAAAAGAGCGAAAATTAAAAAAAAAAAAAAATGTTTGCTTTTGTTTCTATTTTTTGTTTTTTTGTAAATGAGTTTTCTGCACGGATGAGGCACGAATACGCGTCATTGATTGGTGGCACTGATGGGCACGCGTAGGTGGCACTGATTGGCAAACCTGGGTGGGCATCCTTGGGGTACATGGTAAAGAGCCTGCATCAGAGGCTCTCTGCCGAGACCGGTGATGATGTGTGTCACACTGACACAACACACCAACAATCGCCGCACTGTGCGCCCCCGGCTTATCCTGCTGGACATCATATGACATCCAGTCAGGATAACTTAACCACTTTTCTGCTATATGGCGTGCGGGAAGTTATTAATGGTCTTTGACTGACTGAAAATGTTCTGGATATCTTCTTAGGGACTTGTTTATTAAAAATGGTGAAGTGAACATTGTATGTCAGTCTTTAAACAGTTTCGAAATTGGTGGACTCTTAACACTGTGAAATAGCCACTACGCACGTGTTGAGCTGTTTGCCTCAAGAATCACCTCCTCAAATTAAGCAAAATACATTATAGGACATCACCGTTCACACTGGAATAAATGGGCTCCTAGGTCTTTTAATTGCATTCTCTGTCAGCATCTTGCTGCAAATCTGATTTGTCCTTAGAGCTAAAATACCAAGCTGACTATAACCACAAGAAATCAGAGATAGTTTTTCCAGTGGCATGTACACCTAAAGCAACCGTTTTACTTTATGTTTATAAATGTCACTGCCGAATGTGAACTGTTCAGCGATTTAAACCCCACCAGTACCTAATCAATAAGCAGATACTGCTCTGATTTGTACTCTGAGACCCAGTTACTGTTTGTTCATGTTCTGCAGTCTTGCATCTTACACTTTCTAGGAAAGGTAAAGCCATAGTGCCGATCACGGTGTGCATGTAAAAGACACCTCTGTCCTTACTGTGACAGTCATGAGTGTCGGCGTACATCAGTGGACAGAGATGAGGGCATAACTATTAACTTGACAAAAAATCTAAATGTACACATCAGTAACTGCCCTGTTTAGTCTGCTGAAGCTGCACAATTTGGGACAGAACTGGTGTGTATGGAGCAAATTATGATGGGGAATGGAAATGTTCACGTAAATGGATAAAAATTGATTTGCTGTGTGTGTTTTGTTTTTTCTTTCTGTCTTGCTCCATGTGTTCTCTGGCTCTAATAAACAGAAGAAATGTATAATTTTAAGGTGTGTAACAGTTGTAGCTGGTGTACCCCAATGTGTTTACAGATTTAATGTTTTCTTTGCTTTCCTTTCCTGTCCAGTGATGTTTTGTATCCAAAGGAATCATCAAGCCCGCACAGTGGGGTTCCAGCAGAAGTTCTTTGTCGGGGAAGAGATTATGTTGTAAGTGTTGATTATAAGCCCTGCAAGGCTGTATAAATGTCAATGTGCACTGGACAAAAGCTTGTGTATCCAGATTTCTGTGAATATATCTTTAGGTTTGGAACTGATGATACAGTTTCCCTGCTGCTTTCCTTGCTCAAAACAAACATGGCGTCCTGAGCCTCCGTCGGCCAGTGCACATGTGTGAACCAGGCGCAGCCCTATGACATCATTTTTTTGTGCTGTTGATGTGTGGTATGGGCTAAAACAAGCTTGTTCTCCTAGTCACTGAAACCTCAGCACAGTCTATCCAAAAGTTAGAGGAGGTATACTAAAGGCTAAAAATGCATTAAGGACCTCACAAAAGTGAGAACAGCCCTGTGACAAAACTGAAGAAATTACACTTTGCTACAAAAGTAGTGAGTGTACAGCTTGTATAACAGTGTAAATGTGTCCCCTCAAGATAACTCTACACAGCCATTAATGTCTAAACTGCTGCCAACAAAAGTGAGAACAGTAAGTGAAAATGTCCAAATTGGGCCCAATTAGCCATTTTCCCTCCCCGGTGTCATGTGACTTGTTAGTGTTACAAGGTCTACATTTCCCATAATGCTTATGCACTCTGCAGTGTAGTTGAGCATCATAGTAAATGTAGTTCAGAAACATCTGGGGCGCTAAGGTTTGCCATCACTGGCCTAGGCTATAAGAAGATTCCCATGACCCTGAAACTGAGCTGCACCACGGATGCCAAGACCATACAGCGGTTTAACAAGACAGGTTTCACTCGGAACAGGCCTCGCCATGGTCGACCAAAGAAGTTGTCATATTCAGGTTGTCTTTGTGAAATAGACATATGAGTGCTGCCAGCATTGCTGCAGAAGTTGAAGGGGGGGGGGGGGGGGGGGGTCAGCCTGTCATTTCCCATACCATATGCCACACACTGCATCAAATTGGTCTGCATGGTTGTCATCACAGAAGAAAGCCTGCAAACAGTTTGCTGATGATAAGCAAACTAAGGACAAGGATTGCTGTAACCATGTCCTGTGGTCTGATTAGACCAAGATAAACTTATTTGGTTTAGATGGTGTCAAGCGTGTGTGGCGGCAGCCAGGTGAGGAGTACAAAGACAAATGTGTCTTACCTACAGTCATGCATTGTGGTAAGAGTGTCATGGTCTGGGGCTGCAGGAGTGCTGCCAGGACTGTGGAACTACAGTTCATTGAGGGAACCATGAATGACAACCTATATTGTGACATACTAAAGCAGAGCATGATCCCCTCCCTTTGGATACTGGGCTGCAGAGCAGTATTCCAACATAATGACCCCAAACACACCTTCAAGACGACCACTGCCTTGCTAAAGAAGCTGAGGGTAAAGGTGATGGACTGACCAAGCATGTCTCCAGACCTAAACCCTTTTGAGCATCTGTGGGGCATCCTCAAATGGAAGGTGGAGGAGCGCAAGGTCTCTTAACATCCACCAGCTCCGTGATATTGTCATGGAAGAGTGGAAGAGGGCTCCTGTGGTAACCTGTGTAGCTCTGGTGAACTCCATGCCCAAGAGGGTTAAGGCAGTGCTGGAAAATAATGGTGGCCACAAAAAATAGTGACACTTTGGGCCCAATTTGGACATTTTCACTTAGGAGTGTACTTACTTTTGTTGCCAGCGGTTTAGACATTAATGGTTGTGTTGAGTTATTTTGAGGGGACAGCAAATTTACACTATTATACAAGCTGTACACTCACTACTTTACATTGTAGCAAAGTGTCATTTCTTCAGTGTTGTCACATGAAAAGATATAATTAAATATTTACAAAAATGTGAGGGGTGTACTCACTTTTGTGAGATACTGTATCCATCAATCCGATGGGTCAAACACAGGTTTTGGTATGTCGTTAGCATAGCCAACCTTTTGAGCACTATTGCATTTTATGGAATGCTACTGCAGTGTTACAAGTTAATGCCTTGTACCTGAATTTAGTAACTCAGAAATGTAACCTTGTGTGTTTCTAGCAGACATTACCCAGTGTAAAGCCCCATACACACGGTCACACTTTTTGCCAACCAACTTCAAAATCTGCAAGTTTTCTAATTTGTCCGACCGTGTGTACGCTCCATCGGACCAACTTCTTCGGGTTTCATCCAACAAAAAGTTGGGTCTGCAAACGGACCAACTTTTCGGCAACAAAAGTCCGATGGTGCCTTGTCTGACCGTGTGTACAGCAAGCCAACCAACTTTTGTACAAAGTGCAAATACGCATGCTCAGAACCAATGTTAAAATCAACCAACAATAGCAGAAGTTAACCAAAGGGTGGCGGAAAAGAGCAGAAAAACCACGTGATGTTGGGTAATTTTTAGAAAAGTTTGCAGAAAAGTCTGAGCGTGTGTATGCTATGGGTGTGACCGGACAAATCAATTAGGAAAAAAATCAAGGGAAAGTTTGTTGGATGTCTGACCGTGTGTACGAGCCTTTAGATTGCTGTTATAAATGTTGAAGTGACTCTGCAGTGCTCCACCGTAAGCAGTCCAATGTAATGATGGACTTTTAGTGTTCTGAGGGTCTCTGAGGCACCTATGTTGCATTGTGGAATGACGTGTCTAGTGGAAAACTGGAAGCTGCTTATAAACAAAATAGAGCCACGTTGAGGTCGGCCGTCACAATCGGCTGTCCGCCAACAAAGATTTTCCAAAATTGTTGTAAAAAAGTGTTGCTTTTGACAGTTGGAGGAACCTGTTTTTTTTTTAGTTGGTCAGAAACATCCTCAACAATATGTGTAACACATCAAGAAAGTATAACCAAAACCGTTTTCATATTTCTATTGTTTTGTAGATGTGGAAATTCACTCAGGACCGGTGGGTGGTAAGGAAAGAGGTGGCTGCTGTGACAAAGGTAAGACTTCACAATGTTCCTATCCCTGTATAAGCAATCAAAATAACGTATTACATGTAAGCAGTCAGTGCTAGTCTTCTAAAGGATAAAATGCTTTTCTTTCTTTTAGTTAATAAAAAAAAAAAAATCGTTGCCCATTATTTGTCTAGGGCTTCTTCCACCTAGCTGTAAGGATAGTATCTGTGGGTGGAATGTTGCGCACACACACACACACACACACACACACACACACTCACTCACTCTTAGATGTGCCTCTTCATCTACTTTAGAGGCCACAACTAATGTAAACATTAATGTAAAGCGCTATGGAATAATGTCTGCTTCTATAAACAAAGCCTACAAAATAATCAACGGCTATTGTTGACCCATGGCAGCAGTATACTCTCCTTTTACCACATTTTATTTCTGGAATGCAAACTGACTAGGAGCAGGTTGATCAGCTGAGTAGTAAGATTATTAAAGCAGCTCTGTAACTTCCTGTATTTACTACACTGTGCATTTCTTACTAAAGCAGGGGTCTCCTAACTTTTCAACACGAGGGCCACATTGTAGATTTTACAAGTTTTCGGGGGCCGAAAAAAAAAACAGTTCTGTATAAAATATCAACGGTGTCCCCATCAGCAGTGTCCCCATCATTGCTGATGGGTACACCAATGATGGGGACGCCGTAATGTTCCCATCAGCACAGCAATGTAACACAATAACAAGATCAGCCTCTGACCTCCGTACTAGATGACTTCTGGTCTTCTGCAGCTATGGTCTCCGAGGCGCGGCACCTCCCTTCTTCCCGCCCGCTGTGTGAAGTTGCGATCCCACGAGTGACGTCACAGGCGCGGCACCTCCCCTCTTCCCGCCCGCTGTTTGAAGTAAAAAGCCTTCCACGAGTGACGTCACAGACGCGGCACCTCCCCTCTTCCCGCCCGCTGTTTGAATTAACGATCATTCCACGAGCGTAGCAGCGGGCAGGAAGAGGGTAGGTGCCGCGCTTGTGACGTCACTCGTGGAAGGCTCTTTACTTCAAACAGCGGGCGGGAAGAGGGGAGGTGCCACGCCTGTGATGTCACTCATGGGATTGCAACTTCAAACACCGGGCGGGAAGAGGGAAGGTGCCGCTCAGCGCCTCTGCCTCTCGTTTAAAAAAAAAAAAATAACGGAGTGGCAGCATGGGCGGCTTTGTTTACACTGCGGCCTGCAGGCCGGATAAAACACACAAGCGGGCCGGATGTGGGCCGGGGTTTGGAGACCCCTGTACTAAAGCAACAAATAATCCTGTCACAAATCTTGGTTTGTCATGTGATGTCCTGGACTTTGAGTGGAGATATCTGAAGCTGCAGGCATCATTCAGACGATATTTTATTTTATTTTTTTCCAGCAGACGATTCTCTGCAAAGTAAAAGCCCTCATAGCAGCTATTTAGTGGCTTGATTGCTTTTAAAGGCAGCGGGAGAGGTGTTTCTCATGGCTCACCCGTGCAGTCGGGGAGCCAGAGAATGAATCCGCAGGCAGCTTACCGTAGAACCATCTGTGGACCAGATGGTCCCTGGCCATCTCGGAGGCCGGAAGCAACGTCGTGACATTCCTTCAGGCGCTGGCAGATGTCACACTTTTCTCGTACGCGCAGAAGCGAACACATACGTAGGTCGCGCCCGCATATGTAAAAGGCATTCAAACCGTAAGGTATCGCCATTAATGTTAGAGCAAAAGCAATAATTAAAGCACCAGACCTCCTCTAACTCTCTAAACTGGCAACCTGTAAACATTTTTAAAGCATAGCCTATGGAGATTTCAAAATACCGAGGTTGGGCGGCATTCCACAAGTGTGCGTCATTTTAAAGTGTGACATGGTCGGTATCTATTTACTCAGCGTAACATAATTTTTCACATTATAGAAAAATTGGGGGTAAATATTGTGTTTTGGTGCTTTTTTTTTAATTTATGAAAACGTTTTTTGCCAGAAAACTTGCGTTTTGAATACTGCGCAAATACTTTGTGACAAAAAAAATTGTAATGACCGCCATTCCACAGCACTGAAAAGCAGAACAGTTTCGCTTGATTCTGAAGCAGTACATGAGTGTAAAAAAAAAAAAAGTTGATGACTTTTTCCGCAGCTCTGCCAAGAAGATGTGAAGGAATTCCTGGATCATATGGCCAGCCCAAAAATCAACAAAGGCTGGGAGTTCATGTTGCCTTACGATGAGGATTTTATGAAGAAGCACCCAGACGTGGTTCAAAGGCAGACAATGCTGTGGAAGGGAATACAAGCCAAGTATGTACTACAGAAGCATTCTGCCTAAATATTTCACTGGTATAAAGTGATGTTGCTTTGCTTGCAGATATGTCTATATGAAGATCTCTTTTAGG
Organism: Rana temporaria; assembly: GCF_905171775.1. Taxonomy (NCBI): domain Eukaryota; kingdom Metazoa; phylum Chordata; class Amphibia; order Anura; family Ranidae; genus Rana; species Rana temporaria. The sequence continues at coordinate 55,391,059 of NC_053494.1, read as the reverse complement.
AAAACATGTCTTGACAGACATTTGTAAGCTGCAATTGCTGATCTGCATATCACAATGCTGCTTGCCTGGCTGCCATGCTGATCTTCTGAGTTACTGACCTGGAAGTATGCAGGGAAGTCAGAACGCTTATTCTGCCTGATTGTTCTGGGTCAGTAAGTCAATATTGAGGTCATTGAGCTGAACATAGTCTGGAAAGGGGTGGTCTCTCATTAACAGCCGCAGATGATTCAATATTTGGCTAGTCCCTGCTAAACCAGATGCATTTTCTCTTTCGTTCATAGACGGACACAGCATTCTTTGACATTAGGGTTATATCCGCTTTCACTAGGAGAGTTTAGGCAGAAAAAAAAAAAAAGCACTTAAAGTGTTAACAAACACAAACCTCAGTGCAGCTCCTCCCAGGGGGCGTGGCCCCCCCGGTATAACCCACACCCTGCTCTAACAGCCTCAGTTTTTTCCTGCCTAACGTCAGGAGAGTCAGGCACTCTGGAGTTCCTGTACTCTGGAGATTTTTTTCTTGCGATTTTCTCGCTTTTTATTATTTTGTTCCTGCATTTTTTTTTTGGAATCCTGTGATTCTTCTATCAACAGCCGACTGGGTGACAGGCTGGGTCCTCGGCCCTTGTAGTCCCCCCAGGTTCGGCCTTCGAGCGTGTGCCGGCCCTTAGCTCAGCTTTGGGACGTCCACGACAGGCCCCATTGCTCCAGGGGCGGCCGGGGAACTTTGGTTCTAGGGCACACATATGACCGGTCTCTATGGCCTTGTCACAGTGTGTCTGGCCGACAGCCATGCCGTTTAGCGGACGTTGGATCTGTCTGGGATACCTCCAGCCGGTGGTCGCAGGACGGGTAAGTAGTGGCCTCTTGCTCAGGTAAGTGGTCTGGCTGGAATTTTCCCCTGGGGAGGTCGACTGAGGGTTTGCCCTGCTTTCCTCTCTCCCTTTTTTCCTCTCCCTCCTTCCCAGTTTCTGGGTGACGGCCATGAGGTGGGGGCCCCGCTTGGGGGGCTCAGTCTGACCTGGGGGCTGCTACTGCTGTGGGTGCTGTGTTTTTCTGGGCTGCCATATGTGCGGAGGGGGTCCTGTGGGCCTGTGTACTGCGTGTGTCACTGGGGCCTTGCTGTGTGTTTTTTGAAAAAACCGCCGTTTTCGGGCGCCATTTTGCCGCTGACGGCGGTGTTTTATGGCGCAGTTGTAATTGCGGCGGCCATTTTCTCGGAGCCCGCAGACATATCGGCGGCTATCTTGATACAGCTCTTGTGCCTAGGATGACGGCGCGTACGGCTCTGCACATTTTCCTTTTGGATGGCGCGGCACAGGCAGCGTTTTTGGCTCTCGGCAGCGGCGGTCTGGTCGGACGGTGAGTCCTCCGGGGGGGGGGGGTTTCCCTGTTCTCTGTGGCGGCTGGGGGGATGTCCTGTGGAGCCTGCCAGTACTAGGGGATGTTAACCCTTAGTGTCCCTGTTCCTGCGGCCTCCAGGGATGCTGTGCTGGCAGTCCCTGAGGCGTTTTGGGTCAGGATGGGAGTGTTGGAGGGATGTGGGAATTGCACTTGTTCCCCCCTCTGCCTCTCTCTGGGTATTTTTTCTGACAGGGAATCAGGCCTCGCTGAGGCGTCTGGTTTTGTTTTTTTGTCAGTAGCTGCTGGCTGAAGTCCACACGGACTGTGAGGATGGCCCTGTTTCAGGGTCAGCACTTGATGGTGCTGTTGTTGGGGCTCTTAACACTGCGGTGCGGGTTACCATGGTTAGCTATGGTGGTTTCGGAGGTGGCATCAGTGGTGTCAGTCCCTTTTGGGTTCCGTGCCGCCCCGCACCGCAATATGTGTTTTTTCCTTGTGTTCCATGTCTGGAATATGTTGTGCAAGGATTGGGATCAGTCGCAGGGTACAAAATGCTTTGCGGTCTGTCCCCTCTTTTTTGGGAAGGATTCCTGTATCAGGGTGTCTCTCTCTCCCCCCCCCTGCCCCCTGTGTTCAGCTGGGTAGCTTGTTTTTAAAACAAGGCTGCCACATTACCATTACCTGGGGAAGGGGCTCCCGCTTTTGGGGACCCCGCTGATAGGGGTGCTGTGTATGTGGTCGCTCCATATTCACAGCGGGGGGGGGGGCGGTGGTGAGTCCGGTTTTGGCCGGGACTCTGGTGTCGCAGACGTTTCCCGGACGGGGAGCTGGAGGCGCAGAATGCTTCTATGACCTGCGTGGTCCTGACCGACCAGTTGGTACTAGGTCAGATATTTGTCTGTGTGTCGACCCCGGATATGCTCCCCTTGCTCTCCAGGGCCTCCGCCTGCGCCATGTTTTCTGCCCTGCCTTGTATGGCTGGGGGTTGGTCTGCGGACGGTCTTTTCAGTAGTCCCTGGTGGTATTGCCCTGTGGGGGTGTACGCAGGGGTGTCTCTGATTGTCATCATAAAGGATGCCACGGGCGGTGTGAGCACTCTGCTCCCGCAATCTAAAAAAGGGTAGGTGCCTCACTGTAGGCGAGGGCCCTCATTTACTGTTCCCCATGCGTTTTTTGGTTTTCGCCCGCCAAGTGCGGCAGGAAAACATTTTCAGGGGGCTAGGACGTCCACTGAGGACACAGGCGCCCCGGGTGCCGCAAGCCTGCTTCCGCTTGGAGGTTTGCCTCCGCTCGCATCTCGGGTGGGGGGGCTGTCTCCGCGAATTCGCGGCTCGGTGGAGGTCTCTCCTCTCTGACCGTTGGGGTTGCGAGGTAGTTTCCTCTGGGTGCGAGACAAGAGAGAAATCCTGTCTACCAAACGTGTTTTTTTCCTCCATCCTCTGGCTCGCCGGTTGGCTCTGTCAGGGGCTGTCCAGGATCTTCTGGTCAGGGCAGTGATTGTGCCAGTTCCCTCGTGGAACAGGCTCCGGGGTTTTTCTCCAATCTGTTTTGTGGTCCCCAAAGGAGGACGGGGTCCGTTCAATCCTGGGCCTCAGGCCTTTGTTTGTTTTTTTGTAAAAGTGCAAACTTTCAGGATGAGGTTTTTCTGGTGTCCTTGGATGCCGTGAACGCGTACCTGCATGTTCCCATATGCTCAAAGCACCAGAGTTTCTGGACTTTGCGGTCAGGGAGGACCATTTTTCATTGTGGCCCTCCCGCTCGGCTTGGTGTCGACACCACAGGTTTTCACCGAGGTGCTCGTTCCGATACTGGCCCGGCTGTGGCAGCGGGGGTTTGTTATTGTGGGATGTCTGTACGACATTCTCCTACGAGCTTCCTCGAGCTCTGAATTAGTGGAGCCATGTCTGTCACGTGTCAGACTCTCCAAGAGTTTGGCTGACTTCTGTTTTGTCCAGAAGTCAGTGTTGGTCCCGTCTCAGGGACTGGAATTCCTGGGACTAGTCCTGGATTCCGCCGGGGCAAAATTTTTTTCTCCTAACGGAAAGAATTCAGACTCTGCAATCTGCTGGGCAGCAGTTGTCGACCTAGTAGTGGTCATCTCTGCGATTCTGCATGAGGGTTCTGGGTCTGACGGTGGCCTCTGTCGAGGCGGTTCCGTATGCCAAATTCCACGCCAGGGTGCTTCAGAGGGAACTGCTGTCTCGTGGGGACAAGCTTCCGTCATCCCTGCATTGCCTGGTTCAGTTGAGTCACCTGGTCCCTGGTGTGGTGGCTGACTTTTCCGGTGCTTCGGGCTGGAAAGGCATTTCTGCCATGTCACTGGATGGTGGTCGCGACGGATGCCAGCCTCTCCGGTTGGGGAGGGTTTTTTTGGGGCACCCAGTCAGCCCTGTGGCGCTGGACTCAGGTGGAGTCCCACCTACCAATCGGTGTTCTGGATCAGGCTTTGCCTTGCCTGGTGGTCCCTGGATCTACAGGGCTGACCATTCAGGACCCTGTCTGACAACGCTGTGGCGTACGTCGACCATCTGGGAAGCACACGGAGTTCTGTTGCAGCGACGAGGGTCGCGCACATCCTTCGGTGGGCCGAAAGGTCCGTTCCGGCTCTATCGGCCGTGTACATTCCGGGAGTATGGAATTGGCGGGCCGACTCCTGAGTCGGACTGCGCTAGACCAAGGAGAGTGGTCTCTCCACCCGTAGGGGTTTTCAGTGTCTGTGCCGAAAGTGGGGCACTCCATGCGTGGACCTTCTAGCGTCCCGCCTCAACCGGAAGGTGCCATGTTTTTTGGCCAGGTCAAGGGACCCATGGGCAGACGCGTCAGGCGCGTTGGTGGCTCCTTGGGGTCACTGTCGCCTACTTTAAACCTTCCCTCCTCGGTAGCTTCTTCCTCGACTGCTGCGCAGAGTGGAAGCCGAGGGAATTCTATCAATCCTGATTGGCCGCGTCGCTCATGGTACGCGGACCTGGTGCGTCTGGTGGCAGACACCCCCTAGCGTCTTCCCCTGGGGGTTGATCTTCTGTTACAGGGTCCGATCATCCACCCTGTTTTTTACAGCCACTGGCTTAGCGGCGTGGCTGTGGGCCCGAGGCCTATTGGGCTTAGTGGTCTCTACCGTGCTGCCTGCACGGAAGTCTACCTCACGTAGGTTTTACATCATACGTGGAAGGCCTGCATCTCTGTGTGTGAGGAGATGAAGTGGCACCCTCGGACATACGTGGTGTCCAGGATTCTGCTGTTCTTTACAGCAGGGAGTGGATCAGGCTCTCGCCTTAAGTACGGTTAGGAGTCAGTTTTCTGCTCTGGCTGTTACTTTCGATGAGCCTTGGCGTCGCACTCCTTGGTGCGTACGTCTGGTCTGGGGGTCTGGCATGTGGCCCCTCCACTACCCCCATGGGACTTGAATTTAGTCCTTTCGGTTCTTCTGGATGCTCCCTTTGTGGACATTCGGGAGGTTTTTTTGTTGACTGTCACAAAAGGGGAGCAGGTTTAGCTCAGCGCTAGAGTACCTGCCCTTCATGCATTTGACTCTGGGTGCTAGCCCAGGAAGGTCTGCGTCGTCACGTGGCCATGGCTCAGCGTGGGCATTTCCACTGTGATTTTTTCTGGTAGCAATTACCTCGATCAGACGAGTGTTTGTCTGTTCTGGCGGCCTTGTCTTGCAAGGCTCCCTACTTGGTCATCCATAAGGATGAGGTGGTGCTGCGACCGCAGCCGTCTTTTCTCCCCAGGGTCGTTTCGGCTTTTCACGTTGATGAGGACATTGTTCTTCCATCCTTATGTCCTTGGCCGAAATGCAGGGAGGCGGCCACTTTACATCCTCTGGATGTGATTCGGGCCCTACGAGTGTACTTATCTGCGACGATTCCGTTCCGGAAGTCGGACTCACTGTTCGTGTCGCTGGCTGGTCCTACAAGGGGGCCTGGTAGTCTCGTCAGCCACCCCTTTTTCGGGGTGGATCCGACGAATTGTGCTTCAGGCCTATGCCCTGAAGGGGCTGGCGCCTCCCTTTTGGGTTACGGCGCATTCGACCAGGGCGATCGGAGCCTCTTGGGTTTTCTGGCATCAGGCCTCTGTGTTACAGGGGTATATGGCAGCGACCTGGTCGTCGATCCACACTTTCAAGGTCTTACGAGGTGGATGTGTGTGCATCTTCTGATGCCTCCTTCGGCCGCAGATGTTACAGGCGGCGTTTTATGGTAGGAGTTTCTTCGTTGAGCAACTCTCGGTTTTGTTTGGGGTGTAACCTGTTTTGCTGTGTTATTTCCCACCCCTCGAATTTTTTGACACTGCTTTGGGACGTCCCTAATGTCAAAGAATGCTGTGTCCGTCTATGAACGAAAGAGAAAATAGGATTTTTGTACTCGCCGTAAAATCCATTTCTCTGAGTTCATAGACGGACACAGCACCCACCCCTCCTTTGTTTGTACTGCTTGTTACGAACTGAGGCTGTTAGAGCAGGGTGTGGGTTATACCGGGGGGCCACGCCCCCTGGGAGGAGCTGCACTGAGGTTTGTGTTTGTTAACACTTTAAGTGCTTTTTTTTTTTTTCTGCCTAAACTCTCCTAGTGAAAGCGGATATAACCCTAATGTCAAAGAATGCTGTGTCCGTCTATGAACTCAGAGAAATGGATTTTACGGTGAGTACAAAAATCCTATTTTTATCCATCTATGGCCAGATTTAGATTTTTTCCCTGCATGAGATATCCGCATAATAGAAGAAAACTGAGAGTCAGAATGGCTCTGTGCTTCGTGATGATCATTTTAAAGCATTACCTCCATTCTTGCCTCTTCTGACTCCAAGTGCTCCCCCTAAAACTGTGTGTGTGTGTGTGTGTGTGTGTGTGTGTGATATATATATATATATATATATATATATATATATATATATATATACACATACATACATACATACATACATACATACATACATACATACATACATACATACATACATACATACATACATACCAAAAGTTTGGACACACCTTCTCATTCAAAGAGTTTTCGTTATTTTCATGACTATGAAAATTGTAGATTCACACTGAAGGCTTCAAAACTATGAATTGACACATGTGGAATTATACATAACAAAAAAGTGTGAAACAACTGAAAATATATTTCATATCTAGGTTCTTCAAAGTAGCCACCTTTTGCTTTGATTACTGCTTGGCACACTCTTGGCATTCTCTTGATGAGCTTCAAGAGGTAGTCACCTGGCGCAGCACCCCATCACTCTCCTTCTTGGTCAAATAGCCCTTACACAGCCTGGAGGTGTGTTTGGGGTCATTGTCCTGTTGAAAAATAAATGATGGTCCAACTAAACGCAAACCGGATGGAATAGCATGCCGCTGCAAGATGCTGTGGTAGCCATGTTGGTTCAGTATGCCTTCAATTTTGAATAAATCCACAACAGTGTCACCAGCAAAGCACCCCCACACCAACACACCTCCTCCTCCATGCTTCACGGTGGGAACCAGGCATGTAGAGTCCATCCGTTCACCTTTTCTGCGTCGCACAAAGTCACAGGGGTTGGAACTAAAGATCTCAAGTTTTGGACTCATCAGACCAAAGCACAGATTTCCACTGGTCTAATGTCCATTCCTTGTGTTCTTTAGCCCAAACAAGTCTCTTCTGCTTGTTGTCTTTCTTTAGCAGTGGTTTCCTAGCAGATATCCTACCATGAAGGCCTGATTCACACAGTCTCCTCCTAACAGTTCTAGAGATGTGTCTGCTGCAAAAGGTGGCTACTTTGAAGAACCTAGAATATGAAATATATTTTCAGTCGTTTCACACTTTTTTGTTATGTATAATTCCACATGTGTTAATTCATAGTTTTGATGCCTTCAGTGTGAATCTACAATTTTCATGAAAATAAAGAAAACTCTTTGAATGAGAAGGTGTGTCCAAACTTTTGGTCTGATATATATATATATATATATATATATATATATATATATTTCTTTATCGTACATCACGGGACACAGAGCCGCATAGCCATTACATGTGGGTTACAGAGTCTACCTTCAGGTGATGGACACTGGTGTAATCAATTAAACAGGAAGTTCCCTCCCTATATAACCCCTCCCCTACTGGGAGTACCTCAGTTTTTTCATCAGTGTCTAAGGTGTTGGTCACGAGTTAACATGTGCTCTTAGGAGCTCCACTGGAGGGATCCATGCTGGATGTAAAAAGCCTCCATAAATCCGGATCCGTCCAAGGTGCTTCATAGCCAAAGTGGACGGTACCCGGGCCTCGGTACGAAGAACGAGGTTTAGCCTATAATGCCTCTCTGCGGAGGGCTGGATCCTGGGTTCCAGAACTTTGTGCCTTCTAAGGACCAAATGTTTTTTCTGCTGCCAGGGTGCTATATAGGTCCAGGGGTGTGGTGTTCCTGCTATGGACCCCGGTCCCTGAAGGTCTAGGACTATACCCACGGTGAAGGGGGAAGATTGGGCCTCTTGCTTGGCAATACTCTGCAGCGTGGAAAGGTAAGAGAGGGACCTATGGGACTTAGTTCGACAGTACGTCTTCTGTAGGGGACTATGGGTCTCGCCTATATTATGTTTCTATGCATGGGCAATGTAAACCACGATGTCTTCTGAGACGGGATGGCTCAGGGCACCCATATACCTCCCCTAGCCGGCATGTAGCCTGGGCCACTATGTCTGTTCAGACAGGATGGCTGTAGTACCCATATATCTCCCCTTGAAGGGGCTGGTACATAAAAAATAAAGATAAAAAAAAAAAAATGCCCTTAATCCTATGCAAAGGATTGTCTTCCATGAGTAGCTGCAAGTCTTATCTGTTTTTCCACTACTATGGGCAGTAAGACATGCCTGATGTTTTCGCTTACCATGCTTTCCAAAAACGGAAGCTTAAGTGTTAGCTGGTCTATTGTGCGTCCCACTTCCTCAGCTTCAGGCTCTACCATGTCGCACGTGCTCACCGGCTCAGTGCAGTCGCAGAGAGGGCTCTTCAAAAAGGCCCAGACGTCAGAGCTCTGTAAAGCTAGGGGGACACAAATGTAAGCACCTTGTGTGAGTTGGATACAGATTCATCTAAGACGCCTACTCCGCATCTAGCTGTGCAGATTAGCAGGCATTCTTGCTGCCAGACTTCAGCTGTTGATGCACCTGGGTTAAGCTCCTCTGCTTTTAGCTTAGGACTTTTGTCTCCCCATTGAATAAGGTCAGGGGTAGGAATATAAAAAGGAATCGCCACCTGAACCTGGTGGCCTCTTATTCTCCCCTGTAGAGACTTAAACAGCTCACAGATTGAGCCATCAGACCTGTCAGGCAATCAATGCAGCCTCCCCCAACATTGCAGCCACTCTGCATGTGTTTTGTTTTTTGCATCACATTTGTTGTTCTACAAGAGGTTAACTGCTATGTTCGCAGCATCCTCACAAGAAGCAAAAAAGAAAGAAGCAGGGTGTGTCCCCTTTCCTGCTTTAACCCTTAAACAAAGGGATTAGAAGGGCTGGGGATGAAGGTTCACTGTCAGAGGACAGGAGACAGGAGCTGCAGCCTAACGAGGAGAAGCTATCAATAGCTCTACAGGTTCTGATTGCACCTGCAGTCTTTTCAGAGATTCATGCTGCATATAATTTCCCTCTGCCTACTCGGCCAAAGCCTCTATCTACTCCTTGGAGTGTAAAGAGAGGTTTTTCCTATAGGTGGCTAGTAAGACCTCCATATGGTCCTCAGCCTGGTGTCGGCTTCAGGCTAACCAAATGCACATCTGAGGGATGCACAGTTGCTGGTACACATTGCTAACGTCTCTTAATTGAGGAAACGCACATCTACAGAGGATAACTTCCTCTTTACCAGTCCGCATGTTGCATAAGATACATGAGTTTGGAATGCATGTGGGATAAAAACAAGTAACAGAGCATGTTTTATTGTGGATCGCATAAGGATACATGTTTCTGTCTGTATGGTGTTGCATGTTTGTTTTGCATAGAAATGCTTGAGTGCATAAAGATGCTAGTTACCTGATCACTCAAGTCCTGGATTACCCAAGGATATTTGGTCACACAGAGAGACTTGTTTCAACAGAAAGGCTTAAAATCGCATAAAGACATTTGTATGCATAAAAATGCTGGATCACACATGGTTACCTGATCACCCAAATCCTTGATTACCCAAGGATGTTTGGTCACACAGAGGAGGTTTGTTTCCACAGAAATGCCTAAAATCGCATAAAGTTGCTTGGATGCAAAAAAGATGCTGGATCACACATGGTAACCTGATCATCCGCGTCCTGGATTACCCAAGGATATTTGGTCACACAGAGAGGCTTGTTTCCACAGAAATGCCTAGAATCGCATAAAGAGGCTTGAAGGCATAAAAATGCTGGATTCACACATGATTACCTGATCACCCAAGTCCTTGATTCCCCAAGGATATTTGGTCACACAAAGAGGCTTGTTTCCACAGAAATGCCTAGAATCGCATAAAGAGGCTTGAAGGCATAAAAATGCTGGAATCGCACATGATTACCTGATCACCCAAGTCCTTGATTCCCCAAGGATATTTGGTCACACAAAGAGGCTTGTTTCCACAGAAATGCTGGAATCACACATGATTACCCGATCACCCAAGTCCTTGATTACTCAAGGATATTTTGGTCGCACAGAAAGGCTTGTTTCTACAAGAATGCCTAAAGATCGCTTAAAGATGCTTGAATGCAAAAAGAAGCTGGATCACACATGGTTGTCGGATCAACAGCATCCTGGATTACCCAAGGATACTTGATCACATAGAGAGGCTTGTTTCACAGAAATGCCTAAAGTCGCATTAAGATGCTTGAGTGCATAAGGATGCTGGATCGCACAGGGGTGCTTGGTCACACAAGAGTCCTTGGTCACACAAGGGTTCTTGTCCGCACAGTAGTGCTTAAAATGCATAAGATGTTGATCGCATGGAAGATGCTGAATCGCATAAGGATGCATGATTACTTTAAAGTTGCACATGGCGGCCTAATTAAGCAATACAGGATTCCTTGTGTTTGCATAGAAATACGTGTCTGCATGGGTTCATGTTGCACATTGTTGCATAACACGTTTATAGCGCATGCTTGCTTGCAAGATGCTTGTTCCAGAGCACACATGCTATATGCATGTTTTGCTTAAAACATATTTATATGAATTCATGCTTCCAGGAACACACGCTGCCATGTACACACACTTCCATTGAGGCATATGGCTTTAACACTTGCCACATACACATATGGGGAGCCAGTTGCATATGTGTTTATTTACTTGGGTCTGCAGAGGTTGTCTGCGTTTCGCAGGGGAACAGCACTATCTCCAGTTGGTGGTCTTGCCCTTTTGGGTTAGCCTCCGTGCCTGGGTTGTCAGGGTGCTAGGGCCCGCCTCTAGCAGGTCTGTAGGCCCAGGGTATAGCAGTAATGGCATACCGAAGCAAACTCCTGCTGATGGGTCAGTCAGTAGCATGGCTGGACCTAAGGGTGTCCAGCATGGTCAAGTATCTGGAACTCCTGGGTTGGGATTCCAGTCTAAAGATACATTCTTTCATTTGACAAGAAGCTGGGTATGTTTGGTACAGTCCAAAAAGGATTTTTTTTTTTTGGCCTCAGACAAGACCATCGCTATAAGAAAACTGGTCTATGTGGTCACAGCAAGGAACAGTTCCTTACTTTTGATTAAGGCACTAGGGAAGATGCTGGCTTCATTCAAGACAATTCCCTATACTAACTTTTATTCAGGGCTGTTATAAACAGTATTTTGTCGGCCTAGAAAGAGTGGATCTTGACCTAGCATTATCCAAAGAACCCGGTCTCAGAGATATGCTGGAATTCCTCTTGGTGATTCTTAACTAAAAGGGTTTGCCAGGTCAGGAAGAGACCATGGCCCAGGGGAAGTAGTCAAGCTCCAAGGGAGCCTTATCTGTCAGCTAGAGCTACCGATGGAGCATCTGGCTTAGGGGCCTGAACGTTCAGGTGGCAGGTTGGTTCTGTCAGAGTACAATCAGACTATGCCATACTAGTGATTTACTTAATTTACCAAGGAGGAGCTTGTGCCTTGCCTATTGACATTCGTCATTTCATGAAATGCAGAGTTGGCAGGCGATTCGCTGGAGCCGTCAACAAGTGTCTCCGGGAGAATGACCTCTACACCCTGACTGTTTTCCTGACCAAATATCACAGAAATAGTACCCTGTACATAAGATGTATTGGCGTCCAGGGTCATCAAGGAATTGAACAGCTTGGGGTCAAGGATAAAGGATCCACCCGCATGCGGGGCAGATGTGTTTGTAATCCGGGGGGACCAGTTGTCACTGGTTGTGCCGCGACTTTTGTGGCTTCTATGCTACATTAGAGGAGAACGGAAGCTGGCCTGATTACTCCGGCATAACCCTGACGACCTCGGTGCAGGAACAGTAAGGGTGGTAGTAGAGGACCCACGGTCCCTTACATCTTGTCCAGGCCTACTTTGCAGGGGGTATTACATCCTGCCTTGCAACAGGTGAATTAATGGTCTGGCTATTATAGCCCACATTCTCGAGGATCGGAGCTTTCAAAATTAGCGGCAATTCCCTTGTTTCATACAAGAGAGCTGGCCTCCAGGACCAGATATCCTACGGTCTGGAAGGCCCATGTTCCTGGTGTGAAACCAGATGGTGGCATCCGTGGAAGTTTGTCATTCCTGCCTTCCTACATTTGGAAAGGAGACGGAGCTAGCCTTAAGTTATATCAAGGATCCGATCTCGGCCTTGCTTCCAAGGGTCGCTTACTTCACACTCTTTGGTCCGGGCTGTTATACAAGGGGTGACGTGCATAAGTCCACCAGTTGGGTCGCCCTTGTGCTCAGAGGATTGGCTCTAGTTTTGTCGGCTTACAGGGTCAGCTCCTTGGGCCGATGCACCATATTTCCCTTCATCCTTTAACAAGGGAATTGGTGTTCTTGGTTGTGGTAGCCTCCAAGAGAGTTTCAGTATTGGGAACTTTCTTGGTATAGACTAGAGCCATACTCAATTATTCTTACAAGTAGAGTGATGTTCATCCTCACCCAACCTTATTTACTAGAAGGATCTAATATTCATTTGAATCTAGATATTCTTACCTTCCCTTTTTTTTTTTTTTTTTTTTTTCAAAACCTTGTTTCACGGAAGGAAAAGTTATTGCTTTTCTCTCAATTGAGATGAGAGCAGTTAAATACCTATCCGAAGGTTTCAGATATAGAAAGCTGACGTTTTTATTGGGCTGCCAGAAGACCCTAGATGGGCAGGCAGTGTTCAGGTCAGCTATTAAAATGGTTACACTCTCTCTCGTTGGAGTAAGAAGGGTCTAGGCCTATCTGAAGCGGCTGCTCGGATACGGAAAACTGATGTTGTGGCGCTACCAGGAGGCCCCAGGAAAGGGCAGGCAGCGTCTAAAATCAACTGTTTTTAAGGTTGATTCATCAGGTTATTATTCAGGCTTGTGGTTTAGAGTAGGATTCCCCCTGTTTTTTTGTGGGGGTGCTCCCTACCAAGATGGTAAGCGCTTTATGCGCAATGCATTTCCAAGCCTTTATGACGCAGATTTTCAAGGCCACAACTTGGTCATCTGTGCTTACGTTCACTAATTCCTATCAGGTGAACATAAGACGGCTAGAGGATGCAGCTTTTTGGCGCAGTATGCTGCAGGCAGCATTATAGGTCCTCACGTCTGATGGCGGTCTGTGTTGTTGGTGTCTCCCTCCGCTCAGTAAGCATTGCTTTGGGACATCCCACATGTAATGGCTATGCGGCTCTGTGTCCCGTGATGTACGATAAAGAAAATAGGATTTTTATAACAGCTTACCTGTAAAATCCTTTTCTTGGAGTACATCACGGGACACAGAGCTCCCACCCCTCTTGTCTGGGGATATTGGGACACTTATTGCTTTGCTACAAAAACTGAGGTACTCCCAGTAGGGGAGGGGTTATATAGGGAGGGAACTTCCTGTTTAATTGATTACACCAGTGTCCATCACCTGAAGGTAGACTCTATAACCCACATGTAATGGCTATGCGGCTCCTATTATATATATATATATATATATACACATACACATACACATACACATACACACACACACATTTTTTTTTTAAATGCAATGTACAGTCTGTCCTCAGTCTTCTGGGTTACAATTCCTCTTGGTGTCATTCAACCTGGAAAATTGGGAACCTCCTTGGTGACAAGATTACTGCAGAGGTTAGCTTTGGAGGGGCATTAAAATATATAGATATATATATATACAGCGGGTAAAATAAGTACTGAACACGTCAACTTTTTTTAGGTAAATATATTTCAAAAAATGCTATTGACATGAAACCACATGTCGGTAACAACCCATGCAATCCATACATACAAATTAAGTTTAGAAATTAGGTTATGTGTAATAAATTGGAATGACACAGGGAAAGTACCGTATTTATCGGCGTATAACACGCACAGGCGTATAACACGCACCCTAACTTAAGAGGGAAGTTTCAGGAAATTTTCAGGGTAAAAAAGTGAGTGTTATACGCCAATAAATACAGTAATAAACACACTAACTGAAATGTATAGAGAAACTAGTCGCATGCATTGCTCAGGTGTGATTTTTAGCTCATTCTTCCACTTCAAATCTTGAAGGTTCGGTGGGCCTCGGTCTTCTATGAACTCTATTTAGTTCTTGCCATAGATTTTCTATTGGATTCATGTCAGTTGATTGGCTGGGCCATTGTAGTAGCTTTATTTTCTTTCTTTGAAACCAACTGAGAGATTCCTTGGCTTTCTGTTTGGGATCGTTGTCTTGCTGAAATGTCCACCCTCGTTTCATCTTCATTATCCTGGTAGGTAGATGGCAGCAGATTGTTATCAAAAATATCTTGGTACATTTCTCCATTCATCTTTCCTTCAAAGAAATTAAGTTTGCCAGTACCGTACTGAAAAACAGCCCCACACCATGATGTTCCCACCTCCAAACCTCACTGTTGGTAAGGGGGTGTTTTTGGGGGGATGTGCAGTGCCATTTGACCTCCAAACATGGTGTGTATTATGGCATCCAAAGAGTTCGATTTTGGTCTCATCTGACCAGACTATATTCTCCCAGTATTTTCATAGGCTTATCTAAATGTTATGCAGCAAGCTTTAAACAAGATTCAACCTGCTTTTTCTTCAGCAATGGAGTTTTGCGTGGTAAGCGTGCATACAGGCCATGGAGGTTGAGTGCATTCATTTGATTGTTTTCTTTGAAACGATTGTACCTGCTAATTCCAGGTCTTTCTGAAGCTTTCCACAAGAGGTCTTTGGCTCTTGGACAATTCTTCTGATAATTCTTTTCACTCCTCTGTCATAAATCTTGCGAGAAGCACCTGGGCGTGGCTGGTTATAGTGAAATGATGTTCTTTCACTTCTGGATTTTGGCCCCAACAGTGCTCACTCTATATAAGTTTAGAAATCCTTCAGTTACCAATGTCCTCAGTATGTTTTGCAGCAGTAAGGTCTTGAGAGAGCTCTTTTACCCATCATGTGATGTTTCATGTGTGACATCTTGGTAATGAGACACATTTTTTATAGGTCATCAGTTGACACTGAAACCCGCTGATATTTGCAATGACAAGGGGCAGGATTTCTTTCTAATTACTGATAGATTTATGCTTGTGTCTTGGCTTTCCATGCCTTTTTGCCCCTCCTCTTCTTCATGTGTTTAATACTTTTTCCCTGTGGCATTCCATTTTATTACACATAACTTAATTTTTTAACTTATTTGTTTTGGTTTATTTGTATGTATGGATTGCATGGGTTGTTAGACATGTGGTGACAATTTCATGTCAATGGCACCTTTTAGAGCCGGTTCACACTGGGGCTCAGCCGCCTGACGAGTCGCGTCCCATTCAATGCAATGGAACCGTTCTAATAAGGAGCGAGGCAAGTCGCTCCGACTTGGAAAAAGGTTCCTGTACGACTTTGGGGGCGGCTCGGGGCGACCTGCATTGATATCTATACAGAAGTCGTTTTGCAGGTCGCCTCTGAAGTCGTCTTCAGGACCACTTGCAGAGTCGCCCTGCGAAGTCGTGCCGCGGCTGTGTGAACCGGCTCTAAGAAATATATTTACTTAGAAAAATTGTGACGTGTTCAATACATACTTTGCCCGCCGTATATAATCTGGAATTGAACTTTAATGTGTTTGGCAGAGGAAGTATAAATGACTGCAGAATGTTCTTGCTGACCCTGCACATTTTTGTAAAACTTGATCTCTGATGCATTTCAAAGACAATATATAAGAAACCCATCTCATATCAAAGGTGGTTTTTCATTTAATAAGGTATTTATTTTTATAATATTGTTTTCTTTCTAACTAGAACAAGCTTTTTTTCCCCCTTTTAAAATCATGATTGAGCAATGAACTTGGATCTATTGACTAAATTCCTTGGCTTACACACGCAGTGTTTATCAGATTAAAGAGGAATTTTACTAAAATCTTACCTAAGCAGATTTACCACACTAAGTACCTGGTCAATGAAAAGCATTTTATTGTTTTTTGTTTAATTGGCCGTCTTGTGTTTTAATAGATGTTTTTCTGCAAGAACACCATTGCTACTGATAAACGGATCATGCTGAACTTCATACATATTCTGTAGCATAGTGTACATTATCTGGTGTAACATTTTCATTAAGGTTTAGTCATTATAAACCTGCTAGATATTACTTGCATGTCATGTTCTAATTGATTGTTCAAAAATTCCCTTATAGGCTTGAGAAGGTTTTCAGCTTGTCAAAGGAAGGTATGATGCCTAAAAAGACCGATGGATCTTCAGGTAAATTTAGAAGAATTATTCAGACCTTTAAGAATCAGAGCAGCAAAAATAAATTCTTCTGTTTTGGGCACCTGCTTTGGACTTGATGCCTTGATGTTCTCCATCCGTTTATTTATTATTATTTTTTACATTACTGGAAGTGGAAAGAGAGAGGGGCTGTCAAAAAGGCAACAGATCCTGAAACAATGAGCCAGTAGATGATTTAGTCCAGTGGTCTCCAAACTGCAGCCCGGGGGCCCTATGCTTAACCCCTTTAGCCCTGGAAGGATTTACCACCTTAATGACAGGTTGTTTTTTGTGATACGGCACTGCGGCGCTTTAATTAAAAATTGCGTGGTTGTGCGACGCTGTACCCAAACAACATTGATGTCCTTTTTCACGCAAATTGAGCCTTTTTTTGGTCACCTCTGCG